>NC_090910.1:450224-720224 GCF_040956055.1 Brachionichthys hirsutus
AAGGAGAGATGGAAGGAGAGCTGGAAGGAGCAATGGAAGGAGAGATGGAGGGAGAGATGGAAGGATAGCTGGAAGGAGAGCTGGAGGGAGATGGAAGGAGAGATGGAAGGAGAGATGGAAGGAGAGATGGAAGGAGAGATGGAAGGAGAGATGGAGAGGAGAGCTGGAAGAAGAGATGGAAGGAGAGATGGAGGAGAGATGGAAGGAGAGATGGAAGGAGAGATGGAAGGAGAGATGGAAGGAGAGATGGAAGGAGAGATGGAAGGAAGAGATGGAAGGAGAGATGGAAGGAGAGATGGAAGGAGGAGAGATGAAGGAGAGATGGAAGGAGAGATGGAAGGAGAGATGGAAGGAGAGCTGGAAGGAGAGATGGAAGGAGAGATGGAGAGAGAGCTGGAAGAAGAGATGGAAGGAGAGATGGAAGGAGAGATGGAAGGAGAGATGGAAGGAGAGATGGAAGGAGAGCTGGAAGGAGAGATGGAAGGAGAGATGGAGAGAGTGGAAGGAGAGATGGAAGGAGAGATGGAAGGAGAGATGGAAGGAGAGCTGGAAGGAGAGATGGAAGGAGAGATGGAGAGAGAGCTGGAAGAAGAGATGGAAGGAGAGATGGAAGGAGAGATGGAAGGAGAGATGGAAGGAGAGATGGAGAGAGAGCTGGAAGGAGAGATGGAAGGAGATGGATGGAGAGGAGAGATGGAAGGAGAGATGGAAGGAGAGATGGAAGGAGAGATGGAAGGAGAGATGGAAGGAGAGATGGAAGGAGAGATGGAAGGAGAGATGGAAGAGAGAGATGGAAGGAGAGATGGAAGGAGAGATGGAAGGAGAGATGGAAGGAGAGATGGAAGGAGAGATGGAAGGAGAGCTGGAAGGAGAGATGGAAGGAGAGATGGAGAGAGAGCTGGAAGAAGAGATGGAAGGAGAGATGGAGGGAGAGATGGAAGGAGAGATGGAAGGAGAGATGGAAGGAGAGATGGAAGGAGAGATGGAAGGAGAGATGGAAGGAGAGCTGGAAGGAGAGATGGAAGGAGAGATGGAGAGAGAGATGGAAGGAAGAGATGGAAGGAGAGATGGAAGAGAGATGGAAGGAGAGATGGAGGGAGAGATGGAAGGAGAGATGGAAGGAGAGATGGAAGGAGAGATGGAGAGAGAGCTGGAAGAAGAGATGGAAGGAGAGATGGAGGGAGAGATGGAAGGAGAGATGGAAGGAGAGATGGAAGGAGAGATGGAAGGAGAGAGGAAGGAGAGATGGAGAGAGATGGAAGGAGAGATGGAAGGAGAGATGGAAGGAGAGATGGAAGGAGAGATGGAAGGAGAGTGGAAGGAGAGCTGGAAGGAGAGATGGAAGGAGAGATGGAGAGAGAGCTGGAAGAAGAGATGGAAGGAGAGATGGAGGAGAGATGGAAGGAGAGATGGAAGGAGAGATGGAGGAGAGATGGAAGGAGAGATGAGAGATGGAAGGAGAGAGGAAGGGAGAGATGGAAGGGAGATGGAGGGAGAGATGGAAGGAGAGATGGAAGGGAGAGCTGGGAAGGAGAGATGGAAGGAGAGATGGAAGGAGAGATGGAAGGAGAGATGGAAGGAGAGATGGAAGGAGAGATGGAAGGAGAGATGGAAGGAGAGATGGAAGGAGAGATGGAAGGAGAGACTGGAAGGAGAGATGGAAGGAGAGATGGAAGGAGAGATGGAAGGAGAGATGGAAGGAGAGATGGAAGGAGAGATGGAAGGAGAGATGGAGAGAGAGCTGGAAGAAGAGATGGAAGGAGAGATGGAGGGAGAGATGGAGGGAGAGATGGAAGGAGAGATGGAAGGAGAGATGGAAGGAGAGATGGAAGGAGAGATGGAGGGAGAGATGGAAGGAGAGATGGAAGGAGAGCTGGAAGGAGAGATGGAAGGAGAGATGGAAGGAGAGATGGAAGGAGAGATGGAAGGAGAGCTGGAAGGAGAGATGGAAGGAGAGATGGAGAGAGAGCTGGAAGAGAGATGGAAGGAGAGATGGAGGGAGAGATGGAAGGAGAGATGGAAGGAGAGATGGAAGGAGAGATGGAAGGAGAGATGGAAGGAGAGCTGGAAGAAGAGATGGAAGGAGAGATGGAAGGAGAGATGGAAGGAGAGCTGGAAGGAGAGATGGAAGGAGAGATGGAAGGAGAGCTGGAAGGAGAGATGGAAGGAGAGATGGAGGGAGAGATGGAAGGGAGAGATGGAAGGAGAGATGGAAGGAGAGATGGAAGGAGAGATGGAAGGAGAGATGGAAGGAGAGATGGAAGGAGAGATGGAAGGAGAGATGGAAAGAGAGATGGAAGGAGAGATGGAAGGAGAGATGGAAGGAGAGATGGAAGGAGAGATGGAAGGAGAGCTGGAAGGAGAGATGGAAGGAGAGATGGAAGGAGAGATGGAAGGAGAGATGGAAGGAGAGCTGGAAGGAGAGATGGAAGGAGAGATGGAAGGGAGCGATGGAAGGAGAGCTGGAAGGAGAGTGGAAGGAGAGATGAAAGGAGAGCTGGAGGGAGAGATGGAAGGAGAGATGGAAGGAGAGCTGGAGGGAGAGGCTGGAAGGAGAGCTGGAAGGAGAGCTGGAAGGAGAGCTGGAAGGAGCAATGGAAGGAGAGATGGAGGGAGAGATGGAAGGAGAGATGGAAGGAGAGCTGGAGGGAGAGATGGAAGGAGAGATGGAAGGAGAGATGGAAGGAGCGATAGAAGGAGAGCTGGAAGGAGAGATGGAAGGAGAGATGGAAGGAGAGATGGAGGGAGAGCTGGAAGGAGAGATGGAAGGAGAGATGGAAGGAGAGCTGGAAGGAGAGATGGAAGGAGAGATGGAGAGAGAGCTGGAAGGAGAGCTGGAGGGAGAGCTGGAAGGAGAGATGGAAGGAGAGATGGAGGGAGAGCTGGAAGGAGAGCTGGAGGGAGAGATGGAAGGAGAGCTGGAAGGAGAGCTGGAAGGAGAGCTGGAAGGAGCAATGGAAGGAGAGATGGAGGGAGAGATGGAAGGAGAGCTGGAGGGAGAGATGGAAGGAGAGATGGAAGGAGAGATGGAAGGAGAGATGGAAGGAGCGATAGAAGGAGAGCTGGAAGGAGAGATGGAAGGAGAGATGGAAGGAGAGATGGAAGGAGAGCTGGAAGGAGAGCTGGAAGGAGAGATGGAAGGAGAGATGGAGAGAGAGCTGGAAGAAGAGATGGAAGGAGAGCTGGAAGGAGAGATGGAAGGAGAGCTGGAGGGAGAGCTGGAAGGAGAGATGGAAGGAGAGATGGAAGGAGAGATGGAAGGAGAGCTGGAGGGAGAGCTGGAAAGAGAGCTGGAAGGAGAGATGGAAGGAGCAATAGAAGGAGAGATGGAAGGAGAGCTGGAAGGAGAGATGGAAGGAGAGCTGGAAGGAGAGATGGAAGGAGAGATGGAAGGAGAGCCGGAAGGAGAGATGGAAGGAGAGCTGGAAGGAGAGATGGAAGGAGAGATGGAAGGAGAGCTGGAAGGAGAGATGGAAGGAGAGCTGGAGGGAGAGATGGAAGGAGAGATGGAAGGAGAGCTGGAGGGAGAGATGGAAGGAGAGATGGAAGGAGAGCTGGAAGGAGCAATGGAAGGAGAGATGGAGGGAGAGATGGAAGGATAGCTGGAAGGAGAGCTGGAGGGAGAGATGGAAGGAGAGATGGAAGGAGAGATGGAAGGAGAGATGGAAGGAGAGATGGAAGGAGAGATGGAGAGAGAGCTGGAAGAAGAGATGGAAGGAGAGATGGAGGGAGAGATGGAAGGAGAGATGGAAGGAGAGATGGAAGGAGAGATGGAAGGAGAGATGGAAGGAGAGATGGAAGAAGAGATGGAAGGAGAGATGGAGGGAGAGATGGAAGGAGAGATGGAAGGAGAGATGGAAGGAGAGATGGAAGGAGAGATGGAAGGAGAGCTGGAAGGAGAGATGGAAGGAGAGATGGAGAGAGAGCTGGAAGAAGAGATGGAAGGAGAGATGGAAGGAGAGATGGAAGGAGAGATGGAAGGAGAGATGGAGGGAGAGATGGAGGGAGAGATGGAAGGAGAGATGGAAGGAGAGATGGAAGGAGAGATGGAAGGAGAGATGGAAGGAGAGATGGAAGGAGAGATGGAAGGAGAGATGGAAGGAGAGATGGAAGGAGAGATGGAAGGAGAGATGTACTCATGTGTTCCGCACGCACAGAACAAGCCGAATGGTCTGAGCTCACGCTGAGCCGCTGAGACAGGCAGGGCGAGAGGAAGAGGAGGAGGAGGAGGAGGAGGAGGAAGAGGTGAACATTCTCCAGGAACCCGTAAACCATACTGCTCACTGAAGCTGAAACTTACTGGGAACCTTCAGCGCTCCACCATTTCTACACACGCAAACTTTTAAATCAGCCACTTTCACTTCTTCATTTGAATCTTGTCAAAGTTGAATTTAAATACATTTAGCTGCTGCTGGGTGTGAAGTACTGACATGTGTACTTTTAAAGCTGCAGTACTTTTGTGTTGTGTTATTATTTCATCAATGAAATGGTGACTGTCAGCCGGGCCGAGAAACACAAGCGCTAATCTCGCCCGCAGTCGTCTGAATGTAGTACCAGCAGTACACGGTCACGTTTAGAGCAGTACACGGTCACGTTTAGACACTGCTGCTGCTTCCACACGCAAGAGTATCAAAGGGGGGGCAATGAGAACGCCAAGGTGGGGCACAGCTTAAGAGTGTGTGAGAATGTCCCCCCCCCCCTCCCTGCTTGGATACAATGTGCTCCACTGTGCTCTTTGAAGGCTAGCATTACTGTTCACACGCAATCTGCACCAATATGTTGTTTCCCCTCTCTCTCTCTCTCTCTCTCTCACACGCACACACACACACACACACGTTTGTCCTGAAGGCTTGGTTAACAAAATGCATGGTAAAGACAAAGAGAAGGAATAAACAGCTTCCATCTTTCTGTAATTACAACGTCCAGGCTGGAAGCCTCTATTGGTTGCCGAGCAACAGTCACATGATGTCCCGCTTCTAATTATCTCACATGACTTGGAAACGCTTCACCTGTAATTAGTTCATACAGGCCAGAACACAATGATCTATAATAATACTCATCTAAGCTAATGCTAACATTAATACTAGCATTCAGTATAATCGTGTACTTCGTGTACTTCCTCTCTGGAAGGAATCATTCCTGAATATTCATGTCAGAGAAACAATAATGCAGCAACTTTCTTTCTCCGTCCCCTGGTTGTTGTTGTGTCCCTTCCTGTCTCTTGTTGTGTTGCTCCGGACCAGACGTCCCCCCCCCCCGCGTCTTTCTCCGTCCCCTGGTTGTTGTTGTGTCCCTTCCTGTCTCTTGTTGTGTTGCTCCGGACCAGACGTCCCCCCCCCCCGCGTCTTTCTCCGTCCCCTGGTTGTTGTTGTGTCCCTTCCTGTCTCTTGTTGTGTTGCTCCGGACCAGACGTCCCCCCCCCCGCGTCTTTCTCCGTCCCCTGGTTGTTGTTGTGTCCCTTCCTGTCTCTTGTTGTGTTGCTCCGGACCAGACGTCCCCCCCCCCCCCCCCCCCCTGGGAGACGATCTACGAGTCCAGCAGACGCACATGAATCTGTAGGACAAAAACTCATTCTGCAGGACTGGTCTCTCTCTCTCTCTCTGTCTCTCTCTCTCTCTCTGTCTCTCCCTCTCTCTGTCTCTCTCACTTCAACATATCGTTTTCATAACCACTTTTCTGAGGTCACAGCCTCGTCTGCAGTAGTCACGCAACCCCGTGCCTGCTCAGTCAGCTTTGCATGTACGCACGCACACGCCCACACACACGCACACACGCACACACGCACACACGCACACACGCACACACGCACACACACACACTCCACTGATGCTACACACAGGCCCGTCGTAAAGAGCTCTCGCTCCTCTCGCAGCCTCAACAGGCTGCAGAGACGCTGCGATTCCTCGGCTGTCTGCAGCACAGGCCAGAGCTGATTCTCAAGCTGAACATTCATTTTTGCATATTTACTTACGAATGGTCAGAATGGTTTCATAAGCAGTAGCTCCGCCTTTAGCAAGAAATGTGAGCGTCAACGCCACGGCAACTCATGACAAGGAAGCACGGAATCACGACTGTCCCCGACGCTCTTCAGGTTTTTACTTCAGTGACGACGCCCAGAAGACAAAGCTCTGCCTTGTCCCGTCCTCCCTCTCATTGCGTCTCAACCCATGTGCATTGTCCCGTCCTCCCTCTCATTGCGTCTCAACCCATGTGCATTGTCCCGTCCTCCCTCTCATTGCGTCTCAACCCATGTCCATTGTCCCGTCCTCTCTCTCATTGCGTCTCAACCCATGTGCATTGTCCCGTCCTCCCTCTCATTGCGTCTCAACCCATGTCCATTGTCCCGTCCTCTCTCTCATTGCGTCTCAACCCATGTCCATTGTCCCGTCCTCTCTCTCATTGCGTCTCAACCCATGTGCATTGTCCCGTCCTCCCTCTCATTGCGTCTCAACCCATGTCCATTGTCCCGTCCTCCCTCTCATTGCGTCTCAACCCATGTGCATTGTCCCGTCCTCCCTCTCATTGCGTCTCAACCCATGTCCATTGTCCCGTCCTCCCTCTCATTGCGTCTCAACCCATGTCCATTGTCCCGTCCTCCCTCTCATTGCATCTCAACCCATGTCCATCCTTTCCTCATCCGTCGAGCACCAGAATGGTCCAAGAAAGAATATGGAATAACTGAGGATGACAAAGGCAAAGTGGGTGCTGGTGATTTGAGCAGGTTAGGGGGGGGGGGGCAAAACAAAGGAATCATTCACACACCTGGCTTTTAAAATGTTTGCAAATTCTTGCAAAGGTCTGCTTTGTTGGACCTTTTTTAAAATGCATCAAGAGTGTGTCCGAATCCCAGACAGAGGCGACGGTGATACTGAAGAGTTCTGTACCTCGAGTTCTCCTGAAGGTACACCCTCACTACTGCATGTTCACTACTGCAGCTTGAATACTGCATAGAGACATCACCCAAATCCTTAAAGAGAAGAGGAGTCAGGCCAATCCATTACCCAGTTGTTTATTTAAAGACTAATATAGTCATACTTTTGACAATTTGATAGTGCGAGGGAGAAGAAGATATTATTATAATTGTGCAAAAACCAAGACTGATAAAAAAAAACAAGACAAGGGTTCTCCAAATGTAAATCAATCAATCAATTCATTTGTCTTTTTTTAACTGTAATTTTACGGGCAGACAGAAATACAGTGGAACCTCGTTTGTCGAACATAATTCGTTCCGCAATATTCTGTAGGGTTTTACCAAACCCTCTTCCGGTTCTTGTTCTCCTTAGTGGGTGCGTATTCAATGAGGAGAATGTGGGTTTAGATTAAGACATTTATATAATTAACAGATCAGTATAATTAGTTCAGATATCAGCGCTGAGGTTTGATCCTGCTCCGTGTGTTTGTCTCAGGTCCGAACAAAGGGCCGCTCTCTGCGTCCGTGTCTTTCTATGTCCATGAGTCCGGCCCCCTCCAGGTGGGGGTCCCGCCCCAGCCAATCTAAGCCCATGTTTATCTGTGTTGTGTGATGTCACTGTTGTGATGCGTTCAATTGATATCAGTCATTACAATAACAAACTAAACGTGGTGCGTCCCTGTTGTTCTGTCGGCATGTAAACACGTTGTGGAATCCCATCTAATATGGAAATTCCCTACAATTGTTAGAAAACCGAAACTACATTTCCCATGAAAAATAATGTAAATTAGATTAATCTGTTCCTACGCAGCAGGAAAATGTCCATTTACACGCATGTGTAAATGGACATGTGTAAACGTGTGCGACAGTTACATTAATGTGTAACTATGTGTATCTAAACAACAGAAAACACATAAACGTGTAAATAGTACGAAAAACAAAAGCATCATAAAAGTTAATTTAGCCCAAGTCTCTATCATTTACAAACCGGTTTGGCTGCGGTGTCAGAAGGGAGGGAAGGAACGGGAGTCCTCCCCCATACAATGTCTGGTAACTGTCCTTCAGGGGTTTTCTTTCTCTCTCTTTAGCTAAGTTTTCTCAAGAAAAGTCGAAATCATCGATTTCTCCATCCCGTTCTGCAGCGAGATCCGAGACACATTGTTACCCCCCCGAAGGGGAGGCGAGGGTATTGCAATTGGGTCTGTTTGTCTGTCCGAGCGCATAACTCAAAAACTAGTAACCCACTCGACTTGATATTTTTACACAAGCAAGGTTCTGTCCGTGGCTCGGTCCTCCCCGAGAATGGCGTTGATCCGGATCTGGATCCAGATTCTAGAATTTTTAAAGGATTCTTTAACATTGCGAGATAGGGCACTTTTTGACATTTTTCTTAATTTCTTCAAAACGCATGGCGGTATGGATCTGAAAAAAAATCACACATAATTACTCCTTAAAGGTCTATGACCAGGACAAATTTCAGCCGGATCCGGATCACAATCCGGATCTGAGAGCTAATCTTTGTTCTAAAATCGTCATTTTTCAGGAGTCCATCCTGACCTCAATTCTGGAGCTAGAGACTTCAGATTTGGTGTGAACACTCATAGTTCACTCTAGTTTCATGTATGTTACAGTTGTAGTTGTATCTTTTCCCGTTCCGGAGCAGCAAGCTAGAGCAGGTTTGGCCCCTCTGATCCGGAAGCCCTGTTTACTGTCTCACAAGATCCAATAGTCTATTGGAGGCGGGGTCTGCAGTCTCTGATTGTCTTTCTCGTTACTGTATTTTCACAACCATTAGACGCACGTAAAAGTCTTAAATTATCTTCAAAATGTGCCGAACGTCCTATGTTTTGTCGTGGAGTGATGCGTACCGATGCTGTCCTTCAACATAGTATTGTAGCGATCACGCGAGATCACGTGAGGCGCAATGCATCATGGGAGTGACTGGGTGGTGCTTTTGGCACCATGAGTGAGAGGGGTGTTGCGTTGAATGTCCCCAGCGCAGCTTCCATGTGAAGTCAAGTCGTCCTGTGTCACAACAAAGGCACTTGTTGACACAAGCTCAGTTCCAGTGTGGTCCTTCTCCTCGAGCTCGCTACAGTATTATGGCGTGCTGACTAAGCAGAGTTTCAACTCGCGGCTGTCGGTCCCGCAGCAGAACACGGGAATAGAGCAGCGGAGAGAGAATCCAGCATTAATGAATCCATGGAGGAAGAAGAGGAAGCAAGAAGAAGACCTGCAGCAACTCGGCTCCTGTGATCGGCGACTCCGTGCACGGCGATCTCACCGATACGGTCTAAACCGGAGTGAAGCTAGATAACGTGCTGACGAGCTAACTAGCAAGCTATCTTATCATCGTCCTCCCCGGTGGATTAACCAAAGAACTCCAACCGTTCAACGTTAAACTGCGGGCTGCGTGGGAGCGCTGGATAGCAGGAGAACACAGTTCCACTCAGTGGAAGGCAGCGCAGCGCCACCGTTTGACTGGATTGTAGCTGCTTCGGCTAACTGTCTGCTAGCATTGTTGTTCGCTTCATTTCCGAGGCCCCGCACGACTCAAGCCGAAGGTAGACTCCGCCTTCGTTCGACTCAAGCCGAAGGTAGACTCCGCCTTTGTTTGACTCAACCCGAAGGTAGACTCCGCCTTTGTTCGACTCAACCCGAAGGTAGACTCCGCCTTTGTTCGACTCAACCCGAAGGTAGACTCCGCCTTCGTTCGACTCAACCCGAAGGTAGACTCCGCCTTCGTTCGACTCAACCCGAAGGTAGACTCCGCCTTCGTTCGACTCAAGCCGAAGGTAGACTCCGCCTTTGTTCGACTCAACCCGAAGGTAGACTCCGCCTTTGTTCGACTCAACCCGAAGGTAGACTCCGCCTTTGTTCGACTCAACCCGAAGGTAGACTCCGCCTTCGTTCGACTCCACCCGAAGGTAGACTCCGCCTTCGTTCGACTCAACCCGAAGGTAGACTCCGCCTTCGTTCGACTCAACCTGAAGGTAGACTCCGCCTTCGTTCGACTCAACCCGAAGGTAGACTCCGCCTTCGTTCGACTCAACCTGAAGGTAGACTCCGCCTTCGTTCGACTCAACCCGAAGGTAGACTCCGCCTTTGTTCGACTCAACCCGAAGGTAGACTCCGCCTTTGTTCGACTCAACCCGAAGGTAGACTCCGCCTTTGTTCGACTCAACCCGAAGGTAGACTCCGCCTTCGTTCGACTCAACCCGAAGGTAGACTCCGCCTTCGTTCGACTCAACCCGAAGGTAGACTCCGCCTTCGTTCGACTCAACCCGAAGGTAGACTCCGCCTTCGTTCGACTCAACCTGAAGGTAGACTCCGCCTTCGTTCGCGCATCTTTGATTCGCCTCGGCTCCACTCGCCTGATCGAACGGCGAAGATTTGTTTCACTTCCGAGGTATTTTGAAGTCCTTTTTTGGTTCGACTACCAAGTCGCTCGAGAACCGAGGTTCCACTCTCCAAACAACGGAAACTGTATCTGCTCGCATTGGCAGTTCTAATTTTTTTTTTTTGGGGGGGGGGGGGTTATTTCAGATTGCATTGCAGCGCTTGTTGTTACTGATCTTGTTGGACGTGCTGATAGCCTCTGATGTTTTTTTTGTGTGTACACATGAGCCTAGCAACATTTCAAACATCCTAACCTGCATTTTGACACACACTCTACACAAAGTGGACAATAATTCTTTACAAACTGGAATGACATTTTCCAGCTCATCAAATCGTAGTTTGTGCTTTTTGTCATGACATTAGCAGCGGGGGAGGGGAAGCCACAAAAGCCTCAATATGGCCTGGAAATTGACTGAGAATTTGGCCGGGGAAAGGTTGCATGAGAAGGAGAAGGACTTGAAGTAGCAGGGAGGAGAGGCATGCCAAGAAGAAAAGGATGCTAAGGCTGGAGGGCTGGAGGGCTGGAGGGCTGGAAGGCTTTTGGCAGGTGTTCTGACTCTGCTATCCATCCAGCTGCTGATAGAAAACATGTTACAAGAAAATCTATGAGCTGTAATCGCTAGAAACGTGCAAATGCCGAAACCCAACCAAATAAACAGTCAGCATTATGCAAACCAACAACATCCAACATGCACACATGTAATGTGTCTCTATTTAGCATCCACCTTCCGGAATCCTATGTCAATATGTCAAAGGAAATGAATTAATGTAGAGTTGTCTTTTTTTTACATTGAAAAGGAATTGATTATTTAGATCAGGTTCATTTGAATGGCATCAATTAAACTTTGATGTCTTTCAACGTAATCTTTTACCAGATTAGTACATGCTATGATTCTACATTTTCTAATCAGAGAAACTGCCCCGGTGCATTTGATTTATTTCTGTAAATCAAATGCATCCTCGAGACCCAGTTTTCAAAAAACAAAAGATAACTCTTCTGCTGAAGCTGACAAGACAGAGAAAAAGGATTCGGAACAGACAAACGATTTGGCAACATTCAAGCGTCTCGGACAACGCCGGCCCAACAGAGCCTCTGAAAACGACACTGAAGCTAAGTTCATTGCCCTCTGTGACATCACAGCGGGCGAGATTTCTGCCAGACGTGTTTCAGGAGACAGAGCTGTTTGAGACAGAAATGAGGGACGCTGTCCTGCAGCCTCTGTTTGAGACAGAAATGAGGGACGCTGTCCTGCAGCATCTGTTTGAGACAGAAATGAGGGACGCTGTCCTGCAGCATCTGTTTGAGACAGAAATGAGGGACGCTGTCCTGCAGCATCTGTTTGAGACAGAAATGAGGGACGCTGTCCTGCAGCATCTGTTTGCTATTTTGACTAAAACATTTACAGATATTTCATACGAGTGTCTGGGAACTGCGTTTAGAGAGTATTGGGGTCGTTTCCCTGCGTTTACTCGTTGCGTGAGACGGGACGGTATCCGGTGGATCCAGTTCCCCTCTGAGGCCGGCAGGGCTTCCATGAATGCGGCCGGAGACACGCAGACAGCCGGTTCTTACTGTATCTGGGAAACAGGCCTGCTGCGACTTCAAACAGCCACGATGACATCATTATGTTCCCCCGCCTCGCTCTCCACGTCTCTCTCGCCCCTTTCTCTGTTGTTTACCATCATATTACTCATAGTCGGACCCGAAGGAATCAATTTCATTCTAAAAAAAGAAGATTCTGTTACCAGAGTTTGTAATTGAGCAGCCAAAGGTGGCTGTATTTTAGCATCGAGATCCATGTCGGGTCAACAAGTGCTGCATTAGAGATCAAATATGACTGAATAATTGTGGGCGTGGCCATTGGAAAATAAACAGATCGATATTTGACACGACTATGAAAACAAGGATTAGTCTGTCGGTGATTGGACGACTGTCTGGCACACGAGCACGGAGGATTTCCTTGCTCCACACGCAAACTTAGAGCAGGGGAGGGTGTGTGTGTGTGTGTGTGTGTGAGTGTGTGAGTGTGTGTGTGTGTGTGCGTGTGTGTGTGCGTGTGTGTAAAGCCAACAGCTGTTTAAATTCAGTCCAACAGTTCTCTGCCTGCAACCTGCCAATTTAAACGCGATCCTCGGTGACAGACGGTGGAATCGTCTCCTCACCGAAACTTTCTTTTGTTAATTTCCTGTATTTTCTTCCTCCTCCTTTTTCCAATAGTTGCAAACATCAGCTCTGCTTCCTCTGTATCAACTTTAATATTCAACCAAATCCTGCTACTCCTGTACTTTCGGCTTGTCCCGGGAGGGGTCATTCTCCAAAACGTCCAACCTTCACTGTCCCTCTCATTGTCTCATTTCTAATCCTGTCCAACCTGGTCCCTCCCAAGGAGAACCTCAGCATCTTCATCTCCTCCACTTCTAGCTCCGCCTCCTGTCTTTTCCTCAGAGACACTGTCTCTAAGCCGTCCATCATGTCTGTCCTCACCACTGTCTCTAAGCCGTCCATCATGGCTGTCCTCACCACTGTCTCTGAGCCGTCCATCATGTCTGTCCTCACCACTGTCTCTAAGCCGTCCATCATGGCTGTCCTCACCACTGTCTCTCAGCCGTCCATCATGTCTGTCCTCACCACTGTCTGAGCCGTCCATCATGGCTGTCCTCTCCACTGTCTCTAAGCCGTCCATCATGGCTGTCCTCACCACTGTCTCTAAGCCGTCCATCATGGCCGTCCTCACCACTGTCTCTGAGCCGTCCATCATGTCTGTCCTCACCACTGTCTCTAAGCCGTCCATCATGGCTGTCCTCACCACTGTCTCTGAGCCGTCCATCATGTCTGTCCTCACCACTGTCTCTAAGCCGTCCATCATGGCTGTCCTCACCACTGTCTCTCAGCCGTCCATCATGTCTGTCCTCACCACTGTCTGAGCCGTCCATCATGGCTGTCCTCTCCACTGTCTCTAAGCCGTCCATCATGGCTGTCCTCACCACTGTCTCTAAGCCGTCCATCATGGCCGTCCTCACCACTGTCTCTAAGCCGTCCACCATGGCCGTCCTCACCACTGTCTCTGAGCCGTCCATCATGTCTGTCCTCACCACTGTCTCTAAGCCGTCCATCATGGCTGTCCTCACCACTGTCTCTGAGCCGTCCATCATGTCTGTCCTCACCACTGTCTCTGAGCCGTCCATCATGTCTGTCCTCACCACTGTCTCTAAGCCGTCCAGCATGGCTGTCCTCACCACTGTCTCTGAGCCGTCCATCATGTCTGTCCTCACCACTGTCTCTAAGCCGTCCATCATGGCTGTCCTCACCACTGTCTCTGAGCCGTCCATCATGTCTGTCCTCACCGTCTCTAAGCCGTCCATCATGGCTGTCCTCACCACTGTCTCTGAGCCGTCCATCATGTCTGTCCTCACCGTCTCTAAGCCGTCCATCATGTCTGTCCTCACCACTGTCTCTAAGCCGTCCATCATGGCTGTCCTCACCACTGTCTCTGAGCCGTCCATCATGTCTGTCCTCACCACTGTCTCTGAGCCGTCCATCATGTCTGTCCTCACCACTGTCTCTAAGCCGTCCATCATGGCTGTCCTCACCACTGTCTCTGAGCCGTCCATCATGTCTGTCCTCACCACTGTCTCTAAGCCGTCCATCATGGCTGTCCTCACCACTGTCTCTGAGCCGTCCATCATGCTGTCCTCACCACTGTCTTGTAGACCTGTCCCTCCGTCCTATCACAGAGCACACCTGATACTCTCCTCCCCCCGTTCCAGCCTGCCTGCACACGATTCTTCACCTCCTTTCCACATTCTCTCCATCACTCTGCACGGATGCCATTCCTGCCGCAACGCTCTGCATTTATCGGGCCTTGGGACTGGGAGAAACTGGCTATGCTACGCTAGCTCCTGCTAACCGTACTACTCGTGCTCCCCGTGAGGCTGCATTTCGTATAGTATAGCTCAGCTTTATTTTGGTATTGCTATGACTGATTTCCATTGAACGTCTCATTAGTGACGTCACACAACACAGATAAACAAGGGCTTAGATTGGCCGGGGAGAAGCCCCACCTTCAGGGGATGGACTGACGTGATGACGAAGCAGGAAGCGTCTTCATTCCAGCATGAGACAGACACGAGAGACATGCTAGAATCTCAGCGCTGATATCTGAACTAACTTGTACTGATCTGCTAATTGTATAAATCTCTAAATCTTAATCCACATTCTCCTCATTGACTACGCACCCACAAAGGAGAACAAGAACCGGAACCAAAATCAAAGTTAAACCTGTGATGGCAGTAAATCTGCAAAAGACCTGCAAGAATGAAGTGATCTTCCCTGTTACGTTACTCATGATGAATAGTTACATTTCCTGTTTGCAAAACGCACAACAAAAATTCGTGAGATGGCACATGAATAAAAAAACCAGACACAAGTCATCGGCAAAGATCACTTCTAGGATCGCATTTCTTCTCCTCTGTTATTCACTCACTGCATCTTTCACTTTTTACTTTTATTTTCAGATGACACTACAGTTTAAACCACTCCGATAGCCTCAGAGAGCTTTTACCAAGAACTCCCCCAGCGGACCTGGTGTTGGTGATGTTAGAGGCTCCAGTGTGTGTCTGATCCAGCGTCACTGGACGCGGCACGCGCGACCATATATGTATGTGTCGTTTTGCTCAATCATCACTTCGCATTAGTAATTTTCTTATTCAATTCAATTCAATTCAGTTTTATTTCTACAGCTCCAGATCACAACAGGAAGTCGTCTCAAGGCTTTACAGGATTAGCAGGGAGAGACAGAACCCAACTTGACCCACAAGAGCAAGCACTTTGGAGACGGAGGCAAGAAAAAACTTCCCTTTAACAGGCAGAAACCTTGAACAGAACCTAAGACTCATGGATAACCCTGGATACCCTCACCCTAACCCTGGGTGAGACATTTGCCCACGCAGACCTGTTCCTCTTTACCAATGTGCTTCTCCAAATAACTAACTTTATATGATAGGAACTGAGGAGCTATTTTTAAATGGGTGAGCTATGTGCTCCTGTTTTCCCATATCAAAACCCGATGAAGAGTATTGAGCTGTATTGGGTCAAACGCCACCTTTGGTTACTGATCTTTCCAACCACATGGAAGCATATCGATTTACACCAGGAAACAAAAGCAGGGGACAGGGCTTGGCTACTGCTGAACACTGAAGCATGCTCCGATTAAGATAAATGGAGGTGACAGACAAAACAAACGGTCTGATGTGCCGCACCGTCGTGCAGCCAGCATGCGGATACAAGCTGGTGACATGTGGTAAAGGAGGCGCAATGCCACAGCAGCTGCCGCAGAGAACACACACCATCCCGATAAGGACATTGCTTCTAAAAGGCCCATGCCGTGGCTGCAGACTCAGTGTTGGTGTTTAGCAGTGTTTGATCCGTGTGTTTGATTCAAGGGTCGTGATGCATTCAGGGGAGAGTTGCAGCAATGTTTTAGGAAGAGCCATGCTTTAATACGACCGTGCGTGGAGACGACAGTGAAGTTCATTGACACAATTTGCTGAAAGGACTCATCGCTTTCTACATTCCTGGTTCATGGTTCCAGATGTGCATCTTGCCACAGTAGGAGCATTCATTCATCAGCCACAGTGAGAAACATCTGCATTGACTTGGTTTAGCCATCAACAGATTGCATTACTGACACCAGCAACTTCATGCAAGTGGAATTGGTTGTGCTGCAGCTAATGGGCATTTGTGTCGCCAATAGCAGGAAACTGCCAGAAGGAAGATTGCCTACATTTGGTTCAGGGGAGCAAATCTTTATTAGCAAGCCAGTTGTTACTCTCTCTCTTTCTCTCTCTCTCTCAACCCAGACAGTCCAGACAGATGGCCGTCCACCGTGAACCTAGGTTCCGTCCAAGGTTTCTGCCTGTTAAAGGGAAGTTTTTCCTTGCCTCCGTTGCCAGAGTGCTTGCTCTTGTGGGTCAGGTTGGGTTCTGTGTTTCCCTGCTAATCCTGTAAAGTGCCTTGAGACGACTTCCTGTTGTGATATGGCGCTTTAGAAATAAAACTTAAAAGAATTAAATCTCTAAAGCATAAAAGGCTAAAGAGAGAAATATGCCAATATCATGATGCATCAATCCATACTCTCTTGAGTTGGACAAGAAGGGACCGGGCGATATGCGCCCTTTGCTCTGAAACTGTGGAGTGCAGGACATTGAATGTGCGGCATCATTTTGAGAGAAAACGACAGTAAAAACAGCGCTAGCAAAGTATGCTAAACAGAGCGGCACCTTCAAGACGTTTCATAGTATTAAAAACGGAGAGGAGTTACAACTTTTCTCACTGCATAGTGAAGTGGTTCTCAAATGGTGGGGCGATGTCAGGGGGGGCGCCTGTGACCGTGGAGAAAATGTTTTTTTGCCTTGCGAGATTAAAGTGTAATTGCACATCCACTCCAGTAGTTGGCAGTGGCGCCCTGATTGTCAGAGTGCGCGCAGGGAGGATTATCAGAAGAAGAGCGGTCATAAACAATCTACGGTGGGAGAAGAAGAAAGACATGACTTCCTCATTTTGCTAAAAGCACAATTCTTTTCTTTTCTTTCTTTTGTAGGTTAAAGTGTTTTATATTTTGTGCTCCCGAGTTAATGTTGCTGATCAATTTTAATTTATTATTATTTATTGATGTTATTTTATTTTATTTATTATTTAATTGTATAAATTGTAGTTTAAGGATTAAAATGTCAGGCAAATTGATGCACTTCAAATATTTTCTGTTGCAAACTGTTGCAGAATAAAAAAAATGGTAATAAAGTTATATCGATATTTCTTTCTTTTTCATATTTCTTTGGCTGTTAATAAGGATACAAGACTGGTTTTTTTTGGGGGGGGGGGGGCAAAATGCTTTTTTCTTCTTCGGGGGGCGCGACAGAAAATAATTGAGAAGCACTGGGTGAAACATGGAAAACCATTCGCTGATAGAGAATACATAAAGGAGGCTATCCTGTCAACTGTGGTAAGTTTTGTGTATGCCCTACATTTACATGTATTTATAGATGTGTACTATTACATATAATGATCAACTAAGGCACATAGTATGAACATGTTACAACTAGATAGGCACTCGGGCCTAAAGATTTTATTAAAGGGCTTGAATATATTGTAAAATGGCACGTGTCATGGAAAAGGTTGCCTACCCCTGTGTTACAGTTAATGTCTATCGAGGGGCCCCCTAGACACCGATTTGAGGAATTCAATCATTTCCTTTTTTGATCCCAGAGTCCAACTCCACTCAAGCGAGGTCAGCGTCTGTGGCACGAGAGGCCAGGCTGGGACAAAGGCGCTGTCAAGGCTTTGGTTCAAGCAACTAATGAGTTCGCTGTGAGGATCTCGATACAAGGGATTAGCATGGCTAGCCTGGCGCACTAGTTAACAACTAATAAACACTTAATAATTCTGTCCCGGACTCCTGAATACAACTTGCACTGTTCCATTTGCACTGCGTGATGACGCTAGTTTACTGCTGCTAGTACACATCTGTGTATCCACTCCCGCTGCTGCTGATGTGTCCGTACTTGTATGGTTTTTGCTTTTTGTATTTAGTCATTAATGTTAGATGTAGCACGACTTCACCGAGAAACGTTCCTAGTCAGTGAACACTCACTGACAATAAACTGCTTCTGATTCTGATTCTGATTCTGATTCTATTCTGATTCTGATTCTGATTCTATTCTGATTCTGATTCTGATTCTATTGTGCGGCTCATTACCGCAGAGTGAGCCGACATGCAAATAGTCGGCAACTTAGCATGGAACCATTTGGTGGCTTTAGTGAATATAAACTGGTCAGCAAGGAGAAAACGAAAATACACAGATACTTAAGTTTGTGGTGACAATGTCAGTAAATATTCTCAGCACCAAGAGAAGACATTATCCCTTTGCTTCGTCCTCCCTCACTACGTCCATGCATCTTCTCCTGGGTCGTCCTCTAGTCCTGTCCTTTGCTTCGTCCTCCCCAACACCAGCCACTCTCATGTCCTCCCCCACTACGTCCATGTCTCTTCTCCTGGGTCGTACTCTAGTCCTGTTCCCTGGCAGTTCCCTCCTCAGCATCCTTCTACCGATATAGTCCCTGTCTCTCCTCTGGACATGTCCAAACCATCAAAGTCTGGTCTCTCTGACCTTGTCTCCAAAACGTCTAACCTTCACTGTCCCTCTCATTGTCTCATTTCTAATCCTGTCCAACCTGGACACTCCCAAGGAGAACCTCAGCATCTTCATCTCCTCCACTTCTAGCTCCGCCTCCTGTCTCTTCCTCAGAGTCACTGTCTCTAAGCCGTCCATCATGGCTGTCCTCACCACTGTCTCTAAGCCGTCCATTATGGCTGTCCTCACCACTGTCTCTAAGCCGTCCATCATGGCTGTCCTCACCACTGTCTCTGAGCCGTCCATCATGTCTGTCCTCACCACTGTCTCTGAGCCGTCCATCATGGCTGTCCTCACCACTGTCTCTAAGCCGTCCATCATGGCTGTCCTCACCACTGTCTCTGAGCCGTCCATCATGGCTGTCCTCACCACTGTCTCTAAGCCGTCCATCATGGCTGTCCTCACCACTGTCTCTAAGCCGTCCATCATGGCTGTCCTCACCACTGTCTTGTAGACCTGTCCCTTCGTCCTATCACAGAGCACACCTGATACTTTCCTCCCCCCGTTCCAGCCTGCCTGCACACGATTCTTCACCTCCTTTCCACATTCTCTCCATCACTCTGCTCTGTTGACCCGAGGTACCTGAAGTCCTCTCCCTTCTTTACGTCTCTTCCTTGTAGCTTCACTGTCCCCCCTGGGACCTTCTCATGTACACACATGTACTCTGTTTTACTCCTGCTCACCTTCATTCCTCTCTTTTCTAGAGCAGACCTCCACTTCTCTAGATTCTCCTCTACCTGCAGATCACAATGTCATCTGCAAACATCATATTCAGAGGAGCTTCCTGTCTCACCTCATCTGTTAGTCTATCCATCACCATGGCAACAAAAAGGGTCTCAGAGCTGGTCCCTGGTGCAGGGTGAAGTGGAGAAGGTTGGGTTTCTTTGGCGACCCCTCGCAGGACAAGCCGAAAGTAAAGCAGTAGTACTAGACCAGGCATGGGCAAACCCAGGCCCGGGGGCCATATGCGGCCCATTGGTCTTTTTAATCCGGCCCGCCAAACTTGTCCAAATTATATCATTAAATAAAATTGTATTATAATTAAACCTCATTCATTTGACCTTTTCCCTGTAATGCTGCCTGTAAAAGGCCAAATCCTTTAATGCAATAGCTTTCATGTGTCATTTATATTAGCTCACACAAATACTCCAACCATCTGTTCTTGGTCCGGCCCCTCTGTCAAATTTTAGAACCTAATGTGGCCCGCGAGTCAAAAAGTTTGCCCCCCCCTGTACTAGACAAATAAATAGTTTTACCTGAAGTCATAAAAGCAATATCACCACGGTCAGTTGGAGTCATCTTCTGTATCCCATAAAAGCCTCCTTTTGTGTATTTTAGGGTTTTTCAGCATTAAGTTACTCAAGGTACAAACTGAGACAATTAGTATATCCAACAGGTGACTTTTCAGGAAATAGTCACAATGTCTGTTCCAAAATTAGTATGAACTAACAAAATGAGTATCAATGAGTATCTCCTCTCCATCCAAATATGCAAATATTTGAACAATAGTTGGTGCAATTAGTGTAAACGACCTGAGAGGCATCTCCATCCTCCTCCTGTCTGCTGGGACAGGCCTCAGGCTAACGTGACACTGAGTAGACGCACGGTCATTAGCTAAATAAAAAAGAAATACTTAGACATTAGCCATTCCCCGATGAGATGAGCGGTTTGATAACACGTTAATATTTGTCTATTAAATACACGACAACAGTCAGCAGGCAGTTTGCTCCTTGGGGCTTTGCTGCGTTGCGTGCTGGAGGACTCAGGCGTGCAATCATCTGTCGCACCGACCTTTGACAAATCAGCATGTTGATTTATTCACAGCTTGTCAAGTTGCGAAGCTCTAGAAACTGAAATGATGGCGCCTGGCTTTTCCAAAGGCAATGAAGTTAGTCAATTAGCATCTCGTTAAACTCTCGAAGTCACTTGCCTAAAGCTTTTTAAAAAAGTTAATTATTGGTGGCAAGCTAAGTTAACCAACGGCTAACAGAAGCGTCATGTATACTGCATATATGTTTAACGTCTCACAAGTGAAGAACCATGTCACAAAAAGTTGAACTATTTCCTTAAGTGGCAAATAAAAGACGACTAATTCAACTACGAGTTTACGTAATTACATGCAAAGAGTCTTCCGGAACAGAACAAGCTGTCAACACCGCCCCTTTGCACGATTTAGTTTGTGTGAGGCTCTGAAGTGAAATGTCCACACGTCGGCCATTCGCTTCATTTATAGTCCCTGCAGCTCGCTGATTTGTCACGGCCTCAATCCTACTGTCTTTGGGCTGCAGAGTAAGAGGAAGGAGAAAGTGTGTGTGTGTGTGTGTGTGGGGGGGGGGGGGGGGGGGGGGGTCACTGAAAATGTATTTCACATAATCTGTTTACAATCTGACCTAATGCACATTTTCACCCTTTACATTTTGCTGTCTTGCTGCTTCTAATCTCAAATGCAGATTAACCCACAGGAATGACATCCAGGATAAAGGCCGCTCTTAAACCGTGTTGGTGACAGACTCCGGATCCGGCTCCGCCTCCTGGTGGCACGCCTGGCGCGAGTCTGAGGGCTCTGTGGGCTTCCAGTTCCTCTTTCATGACAGCTCATCCAGTATTTATGGAGGCAGAGAATACACACGCGTGTACCATCAAACTATAAGTATACTGGTAGTTTCATGTCTCATCACATTTGTCTTGCTCATTGTGTCCATGCTTCCTCAATCTGCCTTATGGGGGGGGAATTATTAACGGAAATATAAGCAGTGAACTACGGTTTCCAGGCTGCAGGGCAGGTATATACTATGATGTAAGAAATAAAGAGCAAAAACACAAACACAAAGTCGAGGAAGATTCTGCCTTGTGTTGAGTAGCGTTCAATGTTTTTATCGGTCAGCGTGATTAACTGCTGAAAGAGATTATTTTAATACAGCAAACATGTACATCCTAACCTCCGTGTGAATGCTGATAATCAGCATCAGCCAAAACATTCAAAATAGGGACAAAGAGTTTTACTCAACTATCATGAAAACACTGTTAAAAGAATGTGCCTGGAATTCTGCTCCGTTAATACTTAGTGAGGAAAAATGTCAAAAACCAAACAAGAGATGTGAATGTTAATATTTGGTTTGGGAGATAAGTGCTGCCATTTGAATGCGACGCTGTTCAATGCAAATTTCATGTTATTGACACTAAATGTGGGTAAAAAAAATCCATCTGCTCTCGTTTAACGTTCTGAGAAGCACGACAAGCACACGCCGAGAGGCAGGACTGAGGGCAGAGAAGTTTAACACCCGACGAGAAGAAAGATGTATTCCATGAGGAGGAGGGGGAGGAGGAGGAGCAGGAGGAGGAGGAGGAGCAGGAGGAGGAGGAGGGGAGGAGGAGGAGGAGGGGGAGGGGGAGGAGCAGGAGGAGGAGGAAGGGGAGGGGGAGGAGGAGGAGCGGGAGCGGGAGGACAGAGACAATCCAGAAGGATGAGGGCCAGTGCTGACGTTTTCCCGGAGGTGTAATAGAGAATCAGATCGCACACGCACACAGTCAACACACAAACACACACAGTCAACACACAAACACACACAGTCAACACACAAACGCACACAGTCAACACACAAACGCACACAGTCAACACACAAACGCACACAGTCAACACACAAACGTACACAGTCAACACACAAACACACACAGTCAACACACAAACACACACAGTCAACACACAAACGCACACAGTCAACACACAAACGCACACAGTCAACAGACAAACGTACACAGTCAACACACAAACACACACAGTCAACACACAAACACACACAGTCAACACACAAACGCACACAGTCAACACACAAACGCACACAGTCAACACACAAACACACACAGTCAACACACAAACACACACAGTCAACACACAAACACACACAGTCAACACACAAACACACACAGTCAACACACAAACGCACACAGTCAACACACAAACGCACACAGTCAACACACAAACGCACACAGTCAACACACAAACGCACACAGTCAACACACAAACGCACACAGTCAACACACAAACGCACACAGTCAACACACAAACGCACACAGTCAACACACAAACGCACACAGTCAACACACAAACGCACACAGTCAACACACAAACGCACACAGTCAACACACAAACGCACACTGTCAACACACAAACGCACACAGTCAACACACAAACGCACACAGTCAACACACAAACGCACACAGTCAACACACAAACGCACACAGTCAACACACAAACGTACACAGTCAACACACAAACACACACAGTCAACACACAAACACACACAGTCAACACACAAACACACACAGTCAACACACAAACACACACAGTCAACACACAAACGTACACAGTCAACACACAAACGCACACAGTCAACACACAAACGCACACAGTCAACACACAAACGCACACAGTCAACACACAAACGCACACAGTCAACACACAAACGCACACAGTCAACACACAAACGCACACAGTCAACACACAAACGCACACAGTCAACACACAAACGCACACAGTCAACACACAAACGCACACAGTCAACACACAAACGCACACAGTCAACACACAAACGTACACAGTCAACACACAAACGCACACAGTCAACACACAAACACACAGTCAACACACAAACACACACAGTCAACACACAAACACACACAGTCAACACACAAACACACACAGTCAACACACAAACGTACAGTCAACACACAAACGCACACAGTCAACACACAAACGCACAGTCAACACACAAACACACACAGTCAACACACAAACACACACAGTCAACACACAAACGCACACAGTCAACACACAAACGCACACAGTCAACACACAAACGCACACAGTCAACACACAAACGCACACAGTCAACACACAAACGCACACAGTCAACACACAAACGCACACAGTCAACACACAAACGCACACAGTCAACACACAAACGCACACAGTCAACACACAAACACACACAGTCAACACACAAACACACACAGTCAACACACAAACACACACAGTCAACACACAAACGCACACAGTCAACACACAAACGCACAGTCAACACACAAACGCACACAGTCAACACCCAAACGCACACAGTCAACACACAAACACACACAGTCAACACACAAACACACACAGTCAACACACAAACGTACACAGTCAACACACAAACGCACACAGTCAACACACAAACACACACAGTCAACACACAAACACACACAGTCAACACACAAACACACACAGTCAACACACAAACGCACACAGTCAACACACAAACACACACAGTCAACACACAAACACACACAGTCAACACACAAACACACACAGTCAACACACAAACACACACAGTCAACACACAAACGCACACAGTCAACACACAAACGCACACAGTCAACACACAAACGCACACAGTCAACACACAAACGCACACAGTCAACACACAAACGCACACAGTCAACAAACAAAAACACACAGTCAACACACAAACACACACAGTCAACACACAAACACACACAGTCAACACACAAACGCACACAGTCAACAAACAAAAACACACAGTCAACACACAAACGCACACAGTCAACACACAAACGCACACAGTCAACACACAAACGCACACAGTCAACACACAAACGCACACAGTCAACAAACAAAAACACACAGTCAACACACAAACGCACACAGTCAACACACAAACGCACACAGTCAACACACAAACGCACACAGTCAACACACAAACGCACACAGTCAACACACAAACACACACAGTCAACACACAAACACACACAGTCAACACACAAACACACACAGTCAACACACAAACGCACACAGTCAACAAACAAAAACACACAGTCAACACACAAACAAGGTCCACAAACAGCACCGGCAACATTCACGTAGATTTACTGAGACACATGCTAACAGCTAACACCATATCATGCTAACAGCTAACAGCTAACGCGAACACATGCTCATGAAAAGGCTTGAACCCCATTGGGCCGATAAAGGCTGTCGGAGCGCAGGCCTCGTGGAACTACGGGGCCCCTAATTTAACCTCTGTTGCCTTCTTAATCTTAAATTAATCCAGGAACATAGAATAAGGAGGAAAGAAAGAAAAAGTCATGCAACTTATCCCCGAAACACAAACTAGGTATTAATTATAAAGCAAAATGTAAAGAGTTTGATCACAGAATGGTCATCGTGCTTTTAGAAACTCTTATTTTAAATAACAGCGAGTCACATATGCACAAAAGAAACTCCAGAAAGCACACCAGAGGGCAGTTAAAGGCACTCGGGGCAGAAAGATAATGGAGAGCACAACAGAGGGTAATTAAAGGCACTCGGGGCAGAAAGATAATGGAGACACACCAGAGGGCAGTTAAAGGCGCAAGTGAACAAGTTACTCACAACAAAAAACACGACACACGACCTGGGCGCGCAAACCAGCTGCGGTCAGCACGGGCAAGGCGAGTAAAAAAATAAATTAAAAAAAAAAAAAAAACGTTTTTTTTTTATCTGAGCACGAGCCATGTGCGATCATCAAAAGAGCCATATATGGCTCGCGAGCCATAGGTTCCCGACCCTGCACCAGAGGGTAATTAAAGGGAAACGAGGCAGAAAGATAATGGAGAGCACACCAGAGGGTAATTAAAGGCAATTGGGGAAGAAAGATAATGGAGGGCACACCAGAGGGCAGTTAAAGGCACTCAGGGCAGAAAGATAATGGAGAGCACAACAGAGGGCAATTAAAGGCAATCGGGGCAGAAAGATAATGGAGAGCACACCAGAGGGCAGTTAAAGGCACTCGGGGCAGAAAGATAATGGAGAGCACACCAGAGGGCAGTTAAAGGCACTCGGGGCAGAAAGATAATGGAGAGCACACCAGAGGGCAATTAAAGGCAATCGGGGCAGAAAGATAATGGAGAGCACACCAGAGGGCAGTTAAAGGCAATCGGGGCAGAAAGATAATGGAGAGCACACCAGAGGGCAGTTAAAGGCACTCGGGGCAGAAAGATAATGGAGAGCACACCAGAGGGCAGTTAAAGACACTCGGGGCAGAAAGATAATGGAGAGCACACCAGAGGGTAATTAAAGGGAATCGGGGCAGAAAGATAATGGAGAGCACACCAGAGGGTAATTAAAGGCACTCTGAGCAGAAAGTTAATGGAGAGCACACCAGAGGGCAGTTAAAGACACTCGGGGCAGAAAGATAATGGAGAGCACACCAGAGGGTAATTAAAGGGAATCGGGGCAGAAAGATAATGGAGAGCACACCAGAGGGTAATTAAAGGGAATCGGGGCAGAAAGATAATGGAGAGCACACCAGAGGGTAATTAAAGGGAATCGGGGCAGAAAGATAATGGAGAGCACACCAGAGGGTAATTAAAGGCAATCGGGGCAGAAAGATAATGGAGAGCACACCAGAGGGTAATTAAAGGCAATCGGGGCAGAAAGATAATGGAGAGCACACCAGAGGGCAGTTAAAGACACTCGGGGCAGAAAGATAATGGAGAGCACACCAGAGGGTAATTAAAGGGAATCGGGGCAGAAAGATAATGGAGAGCACACCAGAGGGTAATTAAAGGGAATCGGGGCAGAAAGATAATGGAGAGCACACCAGAGGGTAATTAAAGGGAATCGGGGCAGAAAGATAATGGAGAGCACACCAGAGGGTAATTAAAGGCAATCGGGGCAGAAAGATAATGGAGAGCACACCAGAGGGTAATTAAAGGCAATCGGGGCAGAAAGATAATGGAGGACGGCTAATCCTTAGAGTAAATATTTAACAAGCTCAGCAATTACATCAGCGCAGAGACCTGACATGGAAGAAAGGGAATTACAGCATGTTGACTGTCAACACACACACACACACACATAGACACACACACACAGACACACACACACACACACAGACATAGACACACACACACACACACACACAGACACACACACACAGACACACACACACACACACACACACACAGACACGCACACACACACACACACACACAGACACGCACACACACACACACAGACACGCACACACACACACACAGACACGCACACACACACACACACACACACACACACACACAGACACGCACACACACAGACACGCACACACACACACACACTCACACACACACACACACACACACAGATTTGCATGGGCTGAAAAACGGCTGAAATATCCTGAGACTTCAGAAAGCCGGACCTAAAATGAAGGTTAAATGATTTTAAGTTTCCCTCGACTCTGGATCTGAACATCCTGGTTTGAGCTGGTTAAACTGCACGACGGCGTCTCCTTATTTACGTCAGCGGGGGGGGGGGCTGTGTGCATCCAACGACAGACCCAGCTCGGATCTATTCGCCGCTGAGATTCTAGCCGTCGCCTGCGTTCTGCGTTGCGTGAGCATTCACGGGTGGAGCGAGGTGAACGGTGTGTGCGTACGACGAGTATGCAAATAGGCCCCGGGGCCGTAGCTGTGTGTTTATGTAAATAAAAACCGACATCAGGCAGAGATTCTCTTCAGCTACTCTCCCTTCATGATCACAACTCATCAAATTCAGTTGCAGCCGTGACACGAGACGACTCCACCTCGACTCGAGCCTTTCCTACAAATGTTAGCCACTTACATTCAATAGTTTTGTATATTATTTTTATTTACAGGTTCTCCTTATTTTATTTATTTTGTATTTAAAACATTAAACAAAAATATGTAATAATACAATTGTACTTTCATACACGTTTCCACTTTGACAGTAATAACAATAATGCCTTTATACCCCGTTATTTATCACACTGACACCCACTCAGTTCGTCTTCTTCTCAAACTTTGTCACACTGTGGAAAACTGTAGAAAAATATGTTTTTTAAAAATAGGTTTTGATAACAGAAAAGCAAACCTCTGTCAAGCAGATTTACACCAAAGACGACCGTCATATTTTCATTTTATTTTATTTTTAGATCCAATGAGCATAAATCATATCTAGCATTTGAATTCACATTGACATCATTAGTTCAGTAGCTATTCATTAGAGCTACTGAGATATCAAAGGCAGATATTTTATATTTTTTAAACATGCCTGGATCCAAATCAGCACCAGAAGGTCCTAGATCAGGCATGGGCAAACCCAGGCCCGGGGGCCATATGCGGCCCGTTGGTCTTTTTAATCCGGCCCGCCAAACTTGTCCAAATTATATCATTAAATAAAATTGTATTGTATTCATTTGACCTTTTCCCTGTAATGCTACCTGTAAAAGGTCAAATCCTTTCATGTGATGGCTCATTTCTATTCGCTCACACAAACACTCCATCCATCTGTTCCTGGCCCCGCCCCTCTGCCAAATTTTAGAACCCATTGTGGCCCACGAGTCAAAATGTTCGCCCCCCCTGTTCTAGATTGTTCTGGTATCTTTACACACCAACATGAAAGGTCAAAGTGAATCAGAGTCTGGGATTGGCTCCAGCTCGGCCCGCGACCCGACGACGGAATAAGCGGTTGGAAATTGAATGAACGAATGAATGAATGAATGAATGAATGAATTGAATGCAGATTTTACAAGATATTATTATTTTTAGGCCTCCATTATAGGTAAATGGGAAAATCCAGAGATTTTTGTATTCAGACGGGAATCCGGATCGCTCTCAGAATGTAATTGGATCTACGTCACACCCAGACCCATTCTCACATTTTATTTTTCATCAAGATCCATCCGGTAGTTTTTGTGTAATTCTACTAACAGACGAACAAACACTGCAACATCATCAGTGATGACCCAGAGACGCCCCAAGTGGACAAAAAGAGGAACTACACTAGTGTGAATGGAAAAACCGTCATTCTTTCATTCATTCATTCATTAAAATGCTTCATTGGGGCGATGGTGGCGCAGTGGTTGAGAGGGTCGTCCTATGATCGAGAGGTTGGCGGTTGTCGTTGTGTCCTTAGGCAAGGCACCTCACCCACATTGCCCGGGCGCATGCGCACGCGGCGACCAGCAGCAGAGAGTAACTGCTGTAAAGCAAACTGCCCTCCGAGGGACAAATCAATAACAAGTATTTAGTATTTAATACAAAGGCTTCAGGTTTTATTGCAAGTTGTCAGGGGTGGACTCACCTCCCAGGAAGGAGCAGACTATTATTTGCTCCGCGTCCCAAGAAGAATGCCGAAATGTATTTGCTGCTCCTCTTTGATCTGTCTGCCTGCACAAGCTCGATATTTAAACATCAGCGTAAAGTGGGCCCTGTGACAGGACGGAGACGCAGGTACAGGTAAAGCCCTCGTGTGCCACTGATTAACCCTTCAGTGTCATGTAGGAGGAGCCAAGCTGCTAGCATAGCATCCAGCGCAGGCGAGTCTTCTAAGCTGCCTTACAGACATGACTCCTGCGTTTGCTAGAAGGCCGGGGGCCCTTTACCGAGTCACTCAGGTCCATCCCCCAGACACGCCTAAACACCAGGGGGGACTCCCTCCTCCCCCAGATCCAATCACGCAGCAGTATTCATCTACGCTGAAGACACACTTTTACTCTCTCGCTTTTTTATTCCTTTTTTTATGCAATGGTTTTGTTGTATTCTACATTTTAATCTTTTCTTTTAATGTTATCTTTAGTCTCTTAACGTAAATCATTTTTGATGCTTGTTTTAAAGCTTTTATACTCCACTTGTACATTGTTTGTTTTGGTGCCTCGTATACTTGATTTTGGGCAGTATCTTCATGCATACTGTTGAGAAGGGTCCCTGCAGCAGGTCTGATTAGCATCAGGGCAAAGCAAGCAAGTGTTTGTGTGTAAAGTTGCACCATTCAAGCCCAGCTGTTGGGTGCCATGCTCCCAGCTGTTGGGTGCCATGCTCCACCGTGCCAGCGGATGGTGCAGATTAAGGGTGCTGCAAGGATTAGAGAAAGTGATGTGTGTAGAGGGCTGCAAAAAACCAAAAGGAGCTGCTCAAAGTTCTCAGAGAAAACGGACCGTCTTTCACCCTGCAGGACGAGGACGGCAGCGCTTCCTCTGCCCTCCCTTTCCCTTCGTCCTTCAACCTACGACGACATTCCCCGCTAAGACAGGCGGACAATGCTGGGGGGGGTTCCTCTAAAAAAAAGCCTCTCAGAGAACAAAGCAGCCACAGGAATATTTGAAATGGCGTTAGGAGGAAACCAAGGTGCGATGCGTTCAGTGGCGAGTGGGACGATATGAGTGAGCCTCAACACACACACGCACACACGCACACACACGCACACACACGCACACACACGCACACACACGCACACTCAGCCCATCTCCTGACCTTTACCCGGATATGAGTGAGCCTCAACACGCCATTCCATCTCTCGCCATCACGGCGTGGAGCCTGAAGGCGTCTCACACACACACACACGCACGCGCGCACACGCGCACACACACACGCACACACTCACACACACGCGCACACGCACACACACACTCAGCCCATCTCCTGACCTTTACCCTGGAAGAAGCTCTTGACCCGGAGGTAGGACACGGCCAGCCGCAGCACCGACAGCTTGTCCAGCTTGGAGATGACGTCCGGCGGGAACGGCAGCAGGCCGGCCAGCCGGTCCAGCTCGGCGTTCAGCCTGTCCCTGTGCCGCTTGGACGGGTTGCTTTTCTCACCGGCAGTGGACGGCTTCCTGAGGACGAGACAGAGACGCGCGTTTCTGATAGCTTACGCCTGGGTCGTTAACCCTTTAAAGCCTGAACCATGAAATACTCGAATCGCCAGAAAAATAAGGTCTTAATGGAACCTTTTGACAAATTTGTTCAAAAATAAAGCAACAAATTTGTATACATGTGCTCTAATTGACATAATTTTGTTAATAACTTCTTAATGGATGCATGTCGGTTCGTCTCCATCAGCTTTTTCGGCTGAAAAGTTTCAAACTTCTGATGTAGAAATTTTAAAATCCTGAAAGACCAAGTGTCTGAAACATGATAAGTCTGGCTTTGAAGGGATGATAATGATCCGTGAAATCCTTTTAGTGGAGATCCTGCATTTCATTTGTCTTAAAGCTATTGGACTGCTGGATCGGCTTCAGCACTTAAATCTGTGAGGTATTTATTCCTCCATATAATGAAACAAACTACAGGATATTGATCTTCAGGTGTCTCAAGTTCACTTCTCCCTACAAAACATGTTTCCATTCAGACATAAATCCTGAATTGTATCAATTTTAAAGTACTTGTTTCCAGTAAAATCATTTTCTCCGTTCTCGCTCACAGCCTCTGATATTTAAGGTTTCCCACCGGGGATGTAAAGCGCTCCTTTGGCACAATTACTCTTTGATCTTAGTCTGATCATCAGCTGCACACCGAAAGGTCAAGTGTCATCACCATAGCTGGGAAGTTCCGTTCTGCGCCTCAGATGCTGAATACTTTATCGCCTTTATTTCACAGAACAGCTGAAGGGCTGACGGGAACGTGGAGAGACGGGGTCAAAGGTCGGAGTCGGATTCAGGCGGAGCTCCGACGGTGAATCACATCCGGTTTATTCTGATGAACCAGTTGATCATTTGGTATTCTCCTCGGCTTTATAAATATACAATATTTGCCCACTAATGTCAGGGTTTGATCAATTATTCTGCAAATCTAAAGTTTGATTCACCTGCAGGTTCAACATAAAAGGAACTAAAGGTTCTAAAGGTTCCTTCTACAAATATTTAGGAATTAAGCAAAAGCCACTGATTCATGTCTTAAAAGGTCGAAACGCGTCACTGGCAGATGATTTCAGAAGAATATTTGAGCAAAATATGAAAACTTTACGAACGCCGGCATCCTCGTTACAATCATTACTTTCCCCCTCAAAGATTTATAGATCCTATAATTCATTATTCACGAGACCAGATGAAAAGATGGTTTTAAAAGGAGCAGCGAACACACACACACACGCGCACACGCACACCAACCATGTCTCTTCCTATTGGTTAACAGTAAATTAAACATCGCTCCGCTGCTGATAGTACTACACTAATTAATCCACATTGATCATCGATATCAGCTCCAGCGGCGCTGGTGGCTGTGACGGAGCTCTTACTGTTTCTGGACGGGCTTCCTCCTCTTCCTGCCCGCATACATGCAGTCTCCCGGGGGGATCATGATCCTGCGCTGCGGGGGGGGGGACAGGTGCGCGGCGGGGGGGGGGGGGGGTCACGTTAACGTCAGAGTGGCTGCAGGAATTAGGATCATGTTCCAGAAGCAGAGAAACACACGAACATGAACGAATGAATCAATGACAGGCTGACCCGGACGACCGGCTCCCGCGCGCCTTCCTGATGTTCCGCTGCCCGCGCCAGATGTTGCTGCTGCTTTATACCCGAGCGGGGCGCGTTCCGGGCGGCGGAGCCCTCTCAATGACATGCCGAGCTCTTCGCACGCAACTCTCCGCCTCACACACGGAGCGGGAGCGCGCACTCTCAAAAACACGGCGATGCGTTCGAGTACCGGCTGATCGTAGGAAGTGACAGCATTAACTCAGAGCGAGTATTTCATATTAGTAACAGGAAATATCTTCATTGCGACGCTTTGCAGTTACTGCAGTTACATGTACTTTAACGTGCCGCCTTTGCTATTATATTACTTTCATATTCTACAGGAATAATATTTACTCCAGTATTAGTTTTCATATTTACGATGGGGCTTTGAATGTAGCAGCCCAATCCGAAAACAGGCTGTTTAACGCGCACGCGCACACGCACACGCACACACACACACACACGTCTTCTGAGGGGAGGGATCACACGCGAAGGGCAACAGACACAAACCTCCGGATTCATCCCGAGTCCCACCGAGTCCCACCGAGTCCCACCGAGTCCCACCGAGTCCTACCGAGTCCTACCGAGTCCCACCGAGTCCCACCGAGTCCCTGGAGCTCGTGACTCGTTTGAGACAAACGCAGGTTTTATTTATTCCTCGAACGAGACCGAACTTCGAGTAACGAACATGAATTCAGCGGCTGCTGTTTTCTGAATTCAATCGGATTTGACATTTTACAGGTTTACTCCGGAAATAAGATGATTTTGCCTTCAAAGTAAAAGCATAATATGTCACGGCTCAACAAATGAAATGTGGTCGACCGACTAAAGCGATGCTCATTATTGCTCTATTAGTAGGTTTTACGGTGTTACACATAAAAGTCGCACATCTTTTCTTACGTCGTTTTATTTTAACACTCAGTGGGTAGAACGCAGCATCGAGAACATTGATGTGTTTGTCCATGTTGTGTGTTCACTGCGGTGTGCACAGCCCTCTACGGCGGTAAGCAGGTAATAAAACTAATAAAATATGAATAGGCTAGTCTGCCAAGAGGGCAGGTGACGGTCACAATCACTATAAGAATAAAAAGCACAGAACTCTAGCAGAGACTGACGTTATGTACGTCACTGTAGAGCACGAATGCAGACAAGGTAAAAATAAATACATAAATAAATAAATAAAATAAATAAAGAGAACATTAATTTACGAAAAATAATATAATGTCCTGTGATTATTAATAGGGCAGCATAATCTAGGCTAAATAAAGTCTAAATTCTCCAATTGGAGTTTATATCGTCTACTTTACTGCCCTCTAGTGTACAACTGTAAGCACTACACGCAGTAATGTTGATAAACAAAACCTTTTTTCTGTTTTTGCATCTGCATCACATTACAAACACTCAAACAAACAGATCCTCCTGACACGGCAGGATTTCCTCATCAATACTCATGTAGTGGGAATTGGTGTATTTAGCCTTTATCTGGACCCACCGCGATACTACTGAGGTGTGTTCTGCCCTGAGACACGGCCTCCCAGCAGGTCCTTCTGTGCAGGTAGCTCACATTATTGGCAATAATCTCCAGGAGGACTGTTTTATAAATATAAAGTTCTGAATTTGGATTTGACCTCCATGATCGTGGATTGTGCCCAGTCCCTGGGTTCTGGTGTTGCTCCGACTTCGTGAAGTTCGCGTCAACCACTAACATTATGACCTCTAACAAAGGAGGAAACCATCATGACCTCTAACAAAGGAGGAAACCATTATGACCTCTAACAAAGGAGGAAACCATCATGACCTCTAACAAAGGAGGAAACCATCATGACCTCTAACAAAGGAGGAAAGGCGTGTTCACCACGACGACATCAAAGACGCTGCATGCTCCTTAATAATGTGAGACCAGGCAGGTCTGTGTTCTTCATTGCTGGCATCACTAATCGGTCACGTCACGTCCGTGTCGCGGTAGCACCGCCTAGTGGTCGCAGTTAATACTACATGCTACCTTTCATACCTTCTTGACCCATTTCGTTTTTTGTTTCCTGTGAAACATTTCAAACACAAACATGAACAACGGAACATGATGACCGACGGTGTCCATCTCACCGCCTGACTGTGTAACAGGTAGGAGTTCTGCCCGTAGCTGCAGGATAACAGCCGTTTGGTGGTGGAGTCTCCGGACCGGTGCTTGTGTGAGGCAGCTCTGAGTGTCTGCAGTACTTCACTGTGTCCTTTGAGTATTTGTCTTAGGAACTTTGTCATTCCCAGTAACGTTGGAGAGCGTGTTTGTCCTCTGGGCATGTCGACTCTAGCTTTGATCTTCGTGTCATCAGCTTTCTGACCTGCTGCTGTGATGATGTGTCCCGTATATTTAACTGTCTTCACTTTAAACCCAATCTTGTCCTTATTAAACTTCACATTTGCTGATTTTGCTCTTTCCGTGTGACCGGTGGACTTCTGCGTTGTGTCGTTTGTGCAGCGTGTGATGCAGGAAGGATGAACTTTTGGAGGCACTCTCCGTTTAATCTGGTTGATAACATACATTATAAAATTCAGTGTGCGTCGCTAGGATACGGTCCAGCCCAAACTAAAGGGGGGAGGAGACATGGGACACAGCTAGCATCTCCCCACACTTGCTTCACGTGAATAAATCCAAGCATCTGCGTGAAGTTCAAGCTCAACATCAACACAAATTAAAGTAAAATACATTCACAGATGGAGACGGGGACATGAGGACAGAAGGACACACAAGTTATTGGGGTCAACGGATGAAAAGGGAAGAGGCAGCGGGAGAACTCAGTACAGACGCACAGACACACGAAGAAGAAACAAAACCACAGAAGAAGCAGCTGGAGGACCTGAAGTCTGCACGCGTATGACACACCAGGTATAGCAGAAACAGAACACACACAATTGTGTGTAATTATAATGTATCATGCACCGGTTACACGTGACTTTCTTTAAGATTTCATCATGTTCACGCTCTGATGTCATCTGCTATGAAGCACACCAGGAATGCCACCGAATGTCTCAGTTCTTTTGCTGAAACGCTTGGCTGGCAGATTGAATCCCAAACGGAAGCGACACCGGCCCCAGCTTTGAAGATGACTCATCCTTTTGATCCAGAAAGGAGAAGACGGATTTTCCAGCTGGTTTGCTGCGGACGTGCTTGTGTGCCGGGATGGAGTCGTGCTGGCGTCTGACTGCGTGATTTAGGTCACACCTTTTCTTTTGCGTAGCGACAACGACCCCACCCCTTCTGTGGGCTCACTGACAGGAGTTAATATCTCTGAAAGTCTTTCAGCGTCTTCTTAAGTGAGTCCTTTACAGAAAGGAGAACGTTTCTGCTTCCGTGAATCACAGGTGTAACATTTGGCTCATTGAGTATGTGGTGAACTCCACGGAACTCACCTAAACCTGTAAACACATCTGTGTATCTCTCCACAAGTTCCTCTTTGGCTGGTGGCTCACTCAGCTTTGGCAACTTGTGTGTGAGCACATCAACTCTCCTTACAAGCTTGTCCACCAAGGATTGCCTTGTCTGCCCGGCTAGATACCAGAAAGTCAAGCACAGCACTGCATTTGGTAGTTTGACATTCAAGAGACACAATACCACCTGTGTGCTTACGGCACCGCTAAAAGCTATCAGCGCAGTCTTTGTGGGCTGTGGTTGAATGGGACCGTATATTTTTTTGGTATATGTGGTTGGGAAGCACATCTGCACCTGCGCCAATCTCAAAAGTGGTGGGCATACCATTTATTGTGGCCGTTTCTTTCCAGCGTTCCACCTCACTTTTGTCACTGCACACCATGCACATGTACAAAGTGTCCATTTCAGTCTCTGTTTTGTTCAAAGTCTTTATTTTCTTATTTCCACTGGTTTTTTCTGTATTTGTTCTACATACCTTCGAGAAGTGGGTATTTTTCCCAACACTTGACACGTTGCTCCAAATGCTGGACATTGCCTTGGTTCGTGTTTACTTCCACATTTCGTGCAAGCTGTTTGTCAGTTGCTGAAGGTTTTGCTTCTGTTTGTCCTCGCCGTGTGTCCCCGGGTGCTGTCTTAAACGCATCTTGGACGACAGGGGTTGACTGCATTGCCTGGATGTGTGATTTGGCCACTTCTGCAGGCCGACATGTTTCAATGGCCGTGTTCATAGTGAGCTCTTTATCGCTAGTAGGAGTCTCTCTTTCAAACGTGCATCATTTATGCTGAACACGAGTTTATATCTGATCATCTCATCCACATTGTGTCCAAACTCACAGTCTTTACTCTTTTGACGTAGTTCTGTGATGTACCTGTCCACTGTAATTCCTAGCGACATCGGGTGTGAACAAAACCGATGGCGCTCGAAAACAACCTTCTTCTGCAGACTACAGTCGGTTTTAAACGCTGTCGGGACCTGCTCCACTGCTAAGCGTCTCCGGCTGGGGTAATTGTGAGCGTATTATACACTTGTAATGTCTCCTCACCAATGGTGTGAAGAACCTCCTCGTCCTTCTCCGACGCACCCGTAGCCGTCATGTAGCGCTGAAACCTCTGCTCCTCTGCTCCCATCTGTGCCACGCCTCAGACAGATTGCCGGTGAGCATGAGCGGGGACGGTGGCTTGAACCAGTGTTGTGAACAAATCCTTCACGATACTTCGTCCCCACTGAGTTGTTCACTGACTCCTCCCTGCTACCGCTAGTTAGCTGCACAGCTAACTGAAGACTCCAATCAGTATATTACTGCTGTCTCATACTGGTGTAAAATATTTGCCAGCCCTGGTGAACCCAGCAGTGGAATTCAGTTCCAAAAACGACCAGGCTTTTGAGATGCTGCCTCCAGTTTTTCAGGTAAGACTGGCATTTTGTTTTCTTCTTGGGTAAGGGCGTTGCCTGGATGCTAACAGTAGAGGGACATCCTACTCCTCCGCATGGCCTCACTGATCAAATAGGCCGGGCTGATCTCTGGCTCCTCTGTCATCACCACAATGTTCTGCCACTCTCCACGCTGGTTGGATTTCTTGATTGTATCCACCACGCAAAGAGCATAAAGGCAGTCCTCAAAGGTAGCAGCCATAGTCAGAGGTCTCCCATCCCATGTCCTCCTATCGTCTTGATCCTGAAAGGCCTGCCGCACAGCCTGGATCATGCGGATAGTTCCAGTGAGGTATGGAGACGGTATGTCGCTGAATGCCTTCTCCGGTAAGGAAGCCTTCTCAAGTGATGTGGAGTCTTTGAGCAGAAGTTCAGGACCTCCGCAGCTTCCTCCACCACCACAGTTCTTCTGTCCATACAAATCTGTCCCCATCGCCATTAGCCTTCCAACGGTTCCTACAACTATCACCTCCTGCCGAAATTCTCCTGGCACATTGAAGTTGAGCGTGACAGTGCAGCAGGCACCGCCCTCCAGTACCATCTGGAACGTGCAGAAGTCATCGCTGGTGATCTGACGGATGCCCCGGATGTGATCAGTTTGTTTGATGAAGGTCTTAAGGAAGCCATGAACCTTAGCTGCACGCTGACCAGTCAGAAATGTAAGTAAGTCAATTATGTAACTGCCGACTGAGTGCAGACCACCACCTCCCATCAGGTCATCGCAGCTCCAGTTATATTTCTTCCCCAGGAGGCTACCGCTGTGGACCTTCAGGACAAAGAGAAGTTTCAGAGTGCCGTGTGCTCTAATAATAATGGTTCCAACATTTCTGTTCTGCTGGCATTGTTCAACTGACATTAATGCCAAGATAAGGTATTTCATATCTGTGGTTAGTATAAGAAAGCAACTGTCCACTAGAACAAAAACTAAACTTTGACATACCTGGGCCTCACAGACCAGAAGTTCCCCAATATATCCTTCTTGTAACAACTCTTTCATACGAACAAAGGCTGGCAAGAAACGCAGCACATTTCCCATAATGCTCAGCAACTTGGGGTAATATTGGGCTGCTGACATCATACGGAAGGCATCCAAAGGCGTTGCTGTCCGGTCACAGATGACGTTCTTTCCAATACCTGAAAAAAGAGAGCGGACCGTAATAAGTCAAGATATGTTTCAAATTCTGCTGCAGAATTTGATTCTTATTACAGAAAGTCCAGTTGACTTTTCTCCTCTTCTTGATTTTCAATTGTCCTTGATAAAAAAATAAAGAAATAAATGAATAAATAAGTAAGTTAACATTTCTAAAGTGTGAAAATGATCATGTTATTTCTGTGTAGGGTCATCCAGGTCATGGTAAATCACAAAGAGCAAAAAAGAAGAGTCAACTTCCATCCATCCATCCATCTTCTTCCGCTTATCCGGGGGGGTCGCGGGGGCAGCAGCCTAAGCAGGGAAGCCCAGACTTCCCTCTCCCCGGCCACTTCCTCTAGCTCTTCCGGGGGGACCCCGAGGCGTTCCCAGGCCAGCCGAGAGACATAGTCTCTCCAGCGTGTCCTGGGTCTACCCCGTGGTCTCCTCCCGGTGGGACGTGCCCTGAACACCTCACCAGGGAGGCGTCCAGGAGGCATCCTGAATAGATGTCCGAGCCTCCTCATCTGGCTCCTCTCAACGCGGAGGAGCAGCGGCTCTACTCCGAGCTCCTCCCGGATGACTGAGCTTCTCACCCTATCTCTAAGGGAGAGCCCAGCCCCCCTACGGAGGAAGCTCATTTCAGCCGCTTGTACCCGGGATCTCGTTCTTTCGGTCACTACCCAAAGCTCGTTACCATAGGTGAAGATGATGATGAATATATTTATTAGATAGAATGTTAGGGTACAAGTACAGTCACACAGTAGCATGTATTACAGTACAAGTACAGTCAAACAGTAGCATGTATTACAGTACAAGTACAGTCAAACAGTAGCATGTATTACAGTACAAGTACAGTCACACAGTAGCATGTATTACAGTACAAGTACAGTCAAACAGTAGCATGTATTACAGTACAAGTACAGTCACACAGTAGCATGTATTACAGTACAAGTACAGTCACACAGTAGCATGTATTACAGTACAAGTACAGTCAAACATCCTGTCTAAGAGGAGCATTTCTAAAAAGCCCTTGCGGTCTTGTTTCCGTTGAAAGTCCTTAGTATATAAATCATCGACATTTAACAATATAAATAAAACTAATATTAAATTACTCCATTGATGCAAAATAACAATAAAAATAAAAAAACATTACAGCACAGATGCAAAATGACAATAAATTACAAAGACACAGGTGAGGGTAGGAATGAAGATCGACCGGTAAATCGAGAGCTTCTCCTTTCGGCTCAGCTCTCTCTTCACCATGACGGATCTGTGCAGAGTCCGCATCACTGCAGACGCTGCACCGATCCGTCTGTCGATCTCCCGCTCCATCCTTCCCTCACTCGTGAACAAGACCCCGAGGTACTTGAACTCCTCCACTTGGGGCAGGATCTCCTCCCCGACCTGGAGGGTGCACTCCACCCTTTTCCGGCTGAGAACCATGGCCTCGGATTTAGAGGCGCTGATTCTCATCCCGGCCGCTTCACATGCATCTGCGAACCGATCCAGTGAGAGCTGGAGAGCGTGGCCTGATGAAGCCATCAGGATCACGTCGTCTGCCAAAAGCAGCGACCCAATCCTGAGGTCACCAAACCGAACCCCCTCAACGCCCTGGCTGCACCTAGAAATTCTGTCCATAAAGGTTATGAACAGAATCGGTGACAAAGGGCAGCCCTGGCGGAGTCCAACCCGCACTGGAAATAGGTCTGACTTATGGCCAGCAATGCGGACCAAGCTCTGGCACCGGTCATATAGGGAGCGGACACCCCGTATGAGGGGGTCCGACACCCCGTACCCCCGGAGCACCCCCCACAGGACTCCCCGAGGGACACGGTCGAATGCCTTCTCCAAATCCACAAAACACATGTGGACTGGTTGGGCAAACTCCCATGCACCCCCCAGGACCCTGCCGAGGGTGTACAGCTGGTCCACAGTTCCACGGCCAGGACGAAAACCACATTGCTCCTCCTGAATCCGAGGTTCGACTATCCGGCGGACCCTCTTCTCCAGTACCCCTGAATAGACCTTACCGGGGAGGCTGAGGAGTGTGATCCCTCTGTAGTTGGAACACACCCTCCGGTCCCCCTTCTTATTAAGAGGGACCACCACCCCGGTCTCCCAATCCAAAGGCACTGCCCCCGATGTCCATGCGATGTTGCAGAGTCGTGTCAACCATGACAGCCCTACAACATCCAGCACCTTAAGGGACTCCGGGCGGATCTCATCCACCCCTGGGGCCACCGAGGAGCTTTTTAACTACCTCGGCAACCTCGGCCCCAGAGATAGAGGAGCTCACCCCCGAGTCCCCAGGCCCTGCTTCCTCACTGTAAGGCATGTCGGTGGGATTGAGGAGGTCTTCGAAGTAGTCCCTCCACCGATCTACGACGTCTCGAGTCGAGATCAGCAGCGCATCATCCCCACCATACACAGTGTTGACCGTGCACTGCTTCCCCCTCCTGAGACGCCGGATGGTGGTCCAGAACCTCTTCAAAGCCGTCCGGAAGTCATTTTCCCTGGTCTCACCGAACTCTTCCCATGTCCGGCATCCTCCCCCACCATCGGAGTTGGCTCACCACCAGGTGATGGTCGGTTGACAGCTCCGCCCCTCTCTTCACCCGAGTGTCCAAGACATGCGGCCGCAAGTCCGGTGAGACGACTACAAAGTCGATCATCGAACTGCGGCCTAGGGTGTCCTGGTGCCAAGTGCACATATGGACACCCTTATGCTTGAACATGGTGTTAGTTATGGACAATCTGTGACGAGCAAAGAAGTCCAATAACAAAACACCACTCGGGTTCCGATCAGAGGGGCCATTCCTCCCAATCACACCCCTCCAGGTCTCACTGTCATTGCCAACATGGGCGTTGAAGTCCCCCAACAGAACGAGGGAATCCCCAGAAGGAGCACTCTCCAGTACCCCCTCCAAGGACTCCAAAAAGGGTGGATACTCTGAACTGCTGTTTGGACCATAGGCACAAACAACAGTCAGGTTCCGTCCCCCCACCCGAAGGCGGAGGGAGGCTACCCTTTCGTTTATTGGAGTAAACTCCAACATACAGGCACTGAGCCGGGGGGCAATAAGTATTGCCACCCCCGCCCGGCGCCTCTCACCAGTGGCAACTCCAGAGTGGAAGAGAGTCCAACGCCTCTCAAGAAGGGTGGTTCCGGAGTCCTTGCTGTGTGTCGAGGTGAGGCCAACTATATCCAGTCGGAACTTCTCAACCTCGCACACCAGCTCAGGCTCCTTCCCCGCCAGAGAGGTGACGTTCCACGTCCCTAGAGCTAGTTTCTGGAGCCAAGGGTCGGACCACCAAGGTCCCCGCCTTCGGCTGCCGCCCAGCTCACATCGCACCCGACCCCTCTGGTCCCTCCTATGGGTGGTGAGCCCACGGGAGGAAGGTCCCACGTTGCTTCTTCGGGCTGTGCCCGACCGGGCTCCATGGGTGAAGACCCGGCCACCAGGCGCTCGCCATCGTGCCCCGCCCCCAGGCCTGGCTCCAGGAGGGGGCCCCGATGACCCGCGTCTGGGCGAGGGAATCCCAGGACCATTTATTGTGTTCATCATAAGTGGTTTTTGAGCCACCCTTTGTCTGGTCCCTCCCCTAGGACCTGTTTGCCATGGGTGACCCTACCAGGGGCATATAGCCCCTGACAACTAAACTCCTAGGATCATTGGGACACGCAAACCCCTCCACCACGATAAGGTGGCAGCTCAGGGAGGGGCTATTTTGTCACTCCAATAATTCTAAAGCAGGTTGTTCAATCTCTAGTATTAACACATCTATTATGGTCTGCTGCTAGTAAAACTGACATAGCAAGGCTTCAGGTTGTCCAAAACAAGGCTGCTCGTTTAGTGTTAAATTGTTCTTATTTGACTCATATCAAGCAAATGCATTGTATTTTATCTTGGCCTATGCTCCACAATAGAGTGGAGTATAATTTATTAATATTCTTAAAGAACATTATTTTGGTTGGTAAGCCCATTTCAGCCCTGTGGTAAGCCACAGTGGATACCAAGTTTGATTGGCAGGGCTCTCTGGTTGTGTTAGGGATTTATAGAAGACACATTGTCCATCCTTTCTCAGTGACATGACTTGGCCCAGAACTCATTTATTGCAAAAAAAAATACTTCTTACAGAGCCGCTCAACTTTTGAACGGGTTGTCTGTCAAAGTGAGGAACGTATCTCGTTTATATATTTTTGAAAAACCCTCAAATCAACTATTTTCAATCAAATGTTTTTGTTTTGTTTTTGGGACCCCAGGAAGATAAGCAACCACGTTGGTGGAAGCTAATGGGGATCCACTACAAATAAAGAAATAAAGAAAAACTTCTCCACACTGCAGGAGTTTGGAAATGCTAATGTATTTGTGCAAGGCAACCCTAAAGGATCTCGTCTGCGTTTAAATGCTTCCAATGCCTTTAAACGGAGCAGGTTTCCTTTACTACAGAGTAAGAACGCCTTTGTGACATCAGACACTTCAGGAATGCCCCGGTATGAAGAAAGAGACTTGACAGTGAAAGAGGTGGAACGAGAGACGTGGTTTAGCAGGACCGACTGGTTTGCAGGACGAGGAAGTGAACGACTGGTAAAACCTGAACATGTGCAGCAGTTTGGCCACCAGCAGGTCACCAGAAATAAAACTGAATCTCACACAGGACAGGATTCTCCTGTGCATGAATCCAGACAGGATGAAGGAAGAAATGTAGTTCATGACCAACAGGACAAATACTTTTTTTTGTACATAGTATGTGTACTTTTAATTTATTGTTATTTTGCATCTGTGGTGTAATTTATTTTTATTTTATTATTATTTTGCATCAATTGAGTAATTTAATATTAGTTTTATTTGTATTGTTAAATGTCGATGATTTATGTACGAAGGACTTTCAACGGAAACAAGACCGCAAGGGCTTTTTAGAAATGCTCCTCTTAGACAGGATGTTTGACTGTACTTGTACTGTAATACACGCTACTGTGTGACTGTACTTGTACTGTAATACATGCTACTGTGTGACTGTACTTGTACTGTAATACATGCTACTGTTTGACTGTACTTGTACTGTAATACATGCTACTGTTTGACTGTACTTGTACTGTAATACATGTTACTGTGTGACTGTACTTGTACTGTAATACATGCTACTGTGTGACGGTACTTGTACTGTAATACATGCTACTGTGTGACTGTACTTGTACTGTAATACCTGCTACTGTTTGACTGTACTTGTACTGTAATACATGCTACTGTGTGACTGTACTTGTACTGTAATACATGCTACTGATTGACTGTACTTGTACTGTAATACATGCTACTGTGTGACGGTACTTGTACTGTAATACATGCTACTGTTTGACTGTACTTGTACTGTAATACATGCTGTGTGACGGTACTTGTACTGTAATACATGCTACTGTTTGACTGTACTTGTACTGTAATACATGTTACTGTGTGACTGTACTTGTACTGTAATACATGCTACTGTGTGACGGTACTTGTACTGTAATACATGCTACTGTGTGACGGTACTTGTACTGTAATACATGCTACTGTTTGACTGTACTTGTACTGTAATACATGCTACTGTGTGACTGTACTTGTACTGTAATACATGCTACTGTTTGACTGTACTTGTACTGTAATACATGCTACTGTGTGACGGTACTTGTACTGTAATACATGCTACTGTGTGACTGTACTTGTACTGTAATACATGCTACTGTTTGACTGTACTTGTACTGTAATACATGCTACTGTTTGACTGTACTTGTACTGTAATACATGTTACTGTGTGACTGTACTTGTACTGTAATACATGCTACTGTGTGACGGTACTTGTACTGTAATACATGCTACTGTGTGACTGTACTTGTACTGTAATACGTGCTACTGTTTGACTGTACTTGTACTGTAATACATGCTACTGTGTGACTGTACTTGTACTGTAATACATGCTACTGTGTGACTGTACTTGTACTGTAATACGTGCTACTGTTTGACTGTACTTGTACTGTAATACATGCTACTGTGTGACTGTACTTGTACTGTAATACATGCTACTGTGTGACTGTACTTGTACTGTAATACATGCTACTGTGTGACTGTACTTGTACTGTAATACATGCTACTGTGTGACTGTACTTGTACTGTAATACATGCTACTGTTTGACTGTACTTGTACTGTAATACATGCTACTGTTTGACTGTACTTGTACTGTAATACATGCTACTGTGTGACTGTACTTGTACTGTAATACATGCTACTGTGTGACTGTACTTGTACTGTAATACATGCTACTGTGTGACGGTACTTGTACTGTAATACATGTTACTGTGTGACTGTACTTGTACTGTAATACATGCTACTGGTTGACTCTGCCTGAAGGACGAGGTAAACAAACTGATCACGTGATTCAGATCTGGCGAGATTTATCTTCAGATTCAAATATCGTGACATTTGTTGGGAATTCAGGTTGAGCGGATTCTTGAGTTGGTGGATGTGGAACCACGGATAGCGAGTTTACTGTACATATTTTAATATGTACAAGTTGCACCTGAATATAAGTCGCAGGACCAGCCAAACTAAGACAGTAGTCTATGATTTATTCCATGCACACAGAGCAGGGGTGTCAAACCCGTCCGGTGGAGGGCCGAGACGCTCCAGGTTTTCCTTCCAGCCGGCCAATAAAGCAGGTGATTCTAATTATCAACACCTCTGATTTGAGAGAAGGAACTCATTAGTGAGATCAGCTGCTGGAGAGATGGTTGGAAAGAAAACCTGGAGTGTCTCGGCCCTCCACTGGACAGGTTTGACACATGTGACAGAGGATACAATGGCATTGATTGATTGAGTGGAGTCACGCTAAAACAAACCCGGACTGGACTTCAGGCCCGTCCGTCTTGTTGGCGTGAACACTTAACTGAATTTACTGAAGCCAGTGAGCAAACCGAGCAGCAGCACAAGAATGAATGGACCCACAGAGACCTGTGAACACTGGACCCAAACCAGGAGCTGCACTTTGGATCAGCGCCTCGTCCTCCAGAGGACAGGATCCTTTTAGGTCCAATTAAATGTGCTTCACCAGTGAGCTAAAGTACTTCACCTCCTGCTGCCGCCGGGTCAGACTGACTTGTTACAGGTTATTACAGCATAAACCGACCCAGTGTGGCAAAACGGGGCCGTTCTCATCAGAACCGACCCAGTGTGGCAAAATGGGGCAGTTCTCATCAGAACCGACCCAGTGTGGCAAAACGGGGCAGTTCTCATCAGAACCGACCCAGTGTGGCAAAACGGGGCAGTTCTCATCAGAACCGACCCAGTGTGGCAAAACGGGGCAGTTCTCATCAGAACCGACCCAGTGTGGCAAAACGGGGCAGTTCTCATCAGAACCGACCCAGTGTGGCAAAATGGGGCAGTTCTCATCAGAACCGACCCAGTGTGGCAAAACGGGGCAGTTCTCATCAGAACCGACCCAGTGTGGCAAAACGGGGCAGTTCTCATCAGAACCGACCCAGTGTGGCAAAACGGGGAAGTTCTCATCAGAACCGACCCAGTGTGGCAAAACGGGGCAGTTCTCATCAGAACCGACCCAGTGTGGCAAAACGGGGCCGTTCTCATCAGAACCGACCCAGTGTGGCAAAACGGGGAAGTTCTCATCAGAACCGACCCAGTGTGGCAAAACGGGGCCGTTCTCATCAGAACCGACCCAGTGTGGTAAAACGGGGCCGTTCTCATCAGAACAGAATCAGGTACGAACAATCCGGTGTCGTAACACAAGAATGATGAGTCACATCTTTGATACATTCAGAACAAATGGTCCAAATGTACTGGGTCAGGTACCTTTTAGGTTTTGGTATTTTTGCTTTGGATGTTAAATCATATTAAACTTTATAACAATGTAATTTGGGTTATGGGAATACGTTTTGTGTTATTTAATTTATAGTAAAACTGTCAAAGAACGCGATTCTGAAATCCATCCCTTGTCCTATGGCAGCAAAGATCCAGTTTATCAATATGTATCTCTCGATATTGATAGACTCCGTTCCACGCTGCTGGCAGTCCAGCTGGGCGGGGCTAAATCAAGCTCAGCTCGCCGTGAGACGCTCTGCTCCAGAAACGAGGACAACCTTTCAGTTTGTTAGCGTCCCTCCATCATACAAAGAAACCTAGCATGCATCAAGAGTGAGGACCAGAGAAATTCAAGAAGAAGAATATCCTCCCACTCCAGATGGTGCGGAGGTCAAAGTTCAAGGTCACATATTACAAAAAACTCACTTTCCCATGTTTCTACACTATTATGGAGGGTTTGGGTCATTTATCAAGCTAAAAACAGGGAAATAAACCATCCAGCCAATCCTGCGTCAGTAATCAAGTACTGGATCTGTTAGAGACAGACATGAGGGACGCTGTCCTGCAGCATCAGTACAGCATCTGTATGAGACAGACATGAGGGACGCTGTCCTGCAGCATCTGTTAGAGACAGACATGAGGGACGCTGTCCTGCAGCATCTGTTAGAGACAGACATGAGGGACGCTGTCCTGCAGCATCTGTTTGAGACAGAAATGAGGGACGCTGTCCTGCAGCATCTGTGTGAGACAGACATGAGGGACGCTGTCCTGCAGCATCTGTGTGAGACAGACATGAGGGACGCTGTCCTGCAGCATCTGTTTGAGACAGAAATGAGGGACGCTGTCCTGCAGCATCTGTTTAAGACAGAAATGAGGGACGCTGTCCTGCAGCATCTGTGTGAGACAGACATGAGGGACGCTGTCCTGCAGCATCTGTTTGAGACAGAAATGAGGGACGCTGTCCTGCAGCATCTGTGTGAGACAGACATGAGGGACGCTGTCCTGCAGCATCTGTGTGAGACAGACATGAGGGACGCTGTCCTGCAGCATCTGTTTGAGACAGAAATGAGGGACGCTGTCCTGCAGCATCTGTTTAAGACAGAAATGAGGGACGCTGTCCTGCAGCATCTGTGTGAGACAGACATGAGGGACGCTGTCCTGCAGCATCTGTTTGAGACAGACATGAGGGACGCTGTCCTGCAGCATCTGTGTGAGACAGACATGAGGGACGCTGTCCTGCAGCATCTGTTTGAGACAGAAATGAGGGACGCTGTCCTGCAGCATCTGTTTAAGACAGAAATGAGGGACGCTGTCCTGCAGCATCTGTGTGAGACAGACATGAGGGACGCTGTCCTGCAGCATCTGTTTGAGACAGAAATGAGGGACGCTGTCCTGCAGCATCTGTTTGAGACAGAAATGAGGGACGCTGTCCTGCAGCATCTGTTTGAGACAGACATGAGGGACGCTGTCCTGCAGCATCTGTTTGAGACAGAAATGAGGGACGCTGTCCTGCAGCATCTGTTTGAGACAGAAATGAGGGACGCTGTCCTGCAGCATCTGTTTAAGACAGAAATGAGGGACGCTGTCCTGCAGCATCTGTTTGAGACAGAAATGAGGGACGCTGTCCTGCAGCATCTGTTTGAGACAGACATGAGGGACGCTGTCCTGCAGCATCTGTTTGAGACAGAAATGAGGGACGCTGTCCTGCAGCATCTGTTTGAGACAGAAATGAGGGACGCTGTCCTGCAGCATCTGTTTGCTGTTTGGACCAAAGACTGTCTCAGATATTTCATATATAAAGAGTAGAATATGTGACCTTTAAATGCAGATAAAGGGGGGGGGGGGGGCATGTTCAGGAGCACTGCAGGATAATCCCGACTCCACAGCAGGGAGTCATGGGGTCACCTTGAAGACAGAGATGTCCCCAACCACACCCAAATGAACTCCGAGACACTGACCTGGGGTGCGCTGCGGGACAATAGAGCCCCCCCCCCCCCGGAGCAGCAGCAGGACTCACCCAGTGTCTTCACTGCGACCTGTCGCGTCAGAGGCGGCGGCAGGTTGACGCAGACCAGATCCACGTCCGGGTGCAGCAGCACGTCGTCGATGCGGGTGGTGTAGAACGGGACGTTCATCTCCGCCGCCAGCTCCTCCGCCTCCTCCGGGCTGCGGCCCCACAGCGCCGTGACGGCGAAGCCCTCGTTCCGCAGCAGCGGGATGATCACGCGCGCCGTCAGGCTGGTGCCGAACACGCCGACGCCTGGAAGCATCTTTACGCGTGCGTGAAGCCAGGCCGGCCGGCAGGTCGCCCCCCCCCCGCCCGCACGCAAATCCTGAGATCGGGCGATTTGTGTCAGACAAAAGCGGAGAGGACAGGAGAGGAGGAGAGGAGAGGAGAGGAGAGGAGGAGGACAGGAGAGGAGGAGGACAGGCTTCTGGAGCGCCGCTCCCACCTCCACTGACTGCGGCAAGCAGGGAAGAGCATGCCTCCTCCTCCTGCTCCTCCTCCTGCTCCTCCTCCTCCTGCTCCTCCTCCTCCTCCTGCTCCTCCTCCTCCTCCTGCTCCTCCTCCTCCAGCAGCAGCAGGACCCTCCCTAAAGACGCGCTGAGACAGAAAGCAGCGTCACAGCAGACATGCCTTTTATTCTTGTGGTGACCTGCCCGCTTGGCAGACGAGCCGTTTCATGCTTTGATGCAGACCTGGTGTCTGTTTCTGTCATCCCTCGTTCTAAGGCTCCATCTCTCCATGTGAAAAAGGATAAGCATTTACAGAACCTCCATGAAAAGGATCATATCTGGGTCGCTGTCACAGACTCAAGCTCAGTTCTGATATTCCACTCAGCTTCCCTCAAACATATAATCCTGGCTTCAATGTCCAATTCGTGGTAGAAGGTTTATTAAATAAAGATATTTCATTTGCTTTGTCATCATTCTGTCAAATTTAAGTATACAGGTTTCCAAATGGTTTTCACTTTCAGACATACATGCAATAGAGATATCTTGAGGAGAAGTGAAATGATTATTCTCCACAGTAATAGCTAACAGAAAAGAAAAACAGATACGTACTCCCTTATTTTAAGCTCCATCTCCATTTTAAGCTACTACTACCCATGGGCGGAGTTTGTGCCAGGGGTGGCAAAAAACACATTCAACTGAGGTGAGTTCAGTCACGTCACGGCTGTAAGGAGTGCCCCAGGGACCCGTCTCTTCCTGATGCCCTCAATACCTTCCACGTCGGCCTGCACTAACCTCACGCTTCCACCAGGTGAGCTGCCCCTCAGTCTGGCTGCTGAGGATGTGATGTGAAATACGCGCGAGTTGCTATTAATAACTTCTCATGTGTTCAACCTCGTAGGTTGATCATTAAAATTAAATTCGTTATTTCTAAAAGCTATCATGTTTATTTGTTAAGCGTTTGCTTAATAGCGCTCTTATTCTCGGTGTAAAAAGAGGCTTTTATTTTGTAGGAGCATAAACGTCACGTCCCTTTTGGGTTTCGTTTCTTCCTGTTGATATATGTAGCCGCGCTGCTGTGCTAAGCTATCCAATAAAGCAGCATGAGAGGCTAAAGACAGCACGAGTAGAATATTTGTTCTTCTGCACTCCAAGCGGCTCTTTCCTCGACCTGCACGCCTTAACATTATTAACAGGAAAACGTTTACTGTACGTACTATATATTTATATTTCTCAAACAAATGTTTAGTTCTGAAAAGGTTCTGATCTTTGGTTTCATTCTATAATACTGAAACAATCTATTTAGATTAATGCCTGCCTGTTAAACGTGTATAAAGTGTGTGGTGAGGGGTTTTACAGCCTTAAAACATTTATGTACATGTATAATAATAAAAAAAAATAAAGATGACTACATTGCGGATTTCACTTATTGCGGGTTGTTTTTGGAACGTAACCCCCGTGGAGAATGAGGGACTACTGTATTGTCATTGGGCATGCAGACTGACTGACTACAGTACGGTCTTGTGTTATCCCACTTTCCACCAGTAAGTGGCAGTAATGGTGCATCAGCGGACTCCGCAGCTCATCCGGTGACGTCACACGCGTGCGCAGTCAGTGCGCAGTGGAAACGAGGTGACGTGCGATACAGATAGCGCCATTACTAATATACTTTTATTGCGTTTGCAGAATTAAAGATTCACCAGTTACACTAAAGGCAGTGCCTCTGTCTTTACGTGTGTAACAGTAACACACAAATACGTTATATTAGTCAACAGTGCATGAACAGTATTCCAGTATCTCCGAATAACTTATAACATATAACACATACTGCATCCAGAAAAAGTCACTGATCACCATCAAAGTCCTCAGGATCACATCACTCACTGCATTCTCCTCGTTTTCTGTGTCAATTGAGTGCACGCCGTGCACGCCGTGCACGGCGTGCACGCCGTCTTCATCACAGAACCCGTTAGTGATGGTTGACGTTTTGACACGGCTCCACGCATTTAGGATCCACTGGCAGACTTGAGATGAAGATGCTCTCCGCATGCGGCCCGTTTTGGTAAAGGATTTCTCACCGTATGCCATCCAGGCCTCCCACTCTTCGAATGGTGCCCCTTTAAATGCCCGTTTCATGCTGATGTCCAGTGATTTATGTGCGGTAGCTTGATTTCCTTCGTTAACTGCCAGAGTGATCGCTTTTAATTTATTTTGATTTGATATGAATGCTTTATTTCGAACATGTTATTAACAAAGTTAAATAGAAAAACAAACAAACCGAAAACAATGATAATAGTCAAAATAACAATAACAAATCAAAACTAATTAAAGCCGCAAGCGGCGTTGCAGGCCCTCGCCGGCCGACAGGCCGTTGAGCTGACCCGCCGACGCACGCCGCTTTTAAGTGTTTAGATTTGAGCTGCATGAGTTGCTCACAGTTTCGTCAAATGTGTATTGGGATAATATGGGACATTTTGGCCATCGCCATGGCAACACGGTAAATATAACGACATGGTTACGACTGACTTTTCCGACCGGCATGCGGGTTAGATTGTATGTGGCAAATTTGGGACGTTTCCATGGTAATATGTCTTTTTAAATATAATGGGATAATATCGTGTCGTTTGTCATAGACTAACATGGGGAACGTCGGCCATTACCATAGTAACACCGTAAAAACAACGACATGGTTACGATTGGGTTTTTTGATCGGGACCACATGAGGAAATTTTCTGGTAAATTTCAATAATTTCTGGAAAGCTATTTTTTATTTTTTCTTATCATTCTGCAGCGGGCGCTGTAAGGCCGATTGTCAAAGTTCCTCTTTTAAAGTGTCCAGGTAGGAACGGTCAATAAGTGTTTAAAATTTGGTTTTGATTGGAGTGTGTGTGTGCAAACTAGATCCATTTTTGGTGTACAAAAACGCTCAAAGTTTGGAGCTTTGCCGCACGGAAACCGTGAAACGTATAAAAATAATTTTGATAACTTTTGATGCCCCACGTCTCTAGATGGTGTACACTGAATTTCAGCTCATTTGGTGAAACTCCAGAGAAGGCGTTCGTTCAAATGCACCGTCAGCATTAATGCTGACTCAGCAGTTTTTAAGTTTCAATCCAATATGGCCGCCTTCCTGTGTGCCTGGGGGCGTGGCCATAATAATATTTTTTTTGGGCCTGACATGCGTCAAAAGGTCGGTACACGGGGAGGCAGGTGCTGGGAGGGTGCTGGAAAGAGTTCAAACATGACACTACGATCTGGCGGGGTACCGTTCTCTGGGCGGGGCTTATGTAGTGGCCAGGGCTGATTGGTGATGTGTTGCAGCAGGTGACGGGAGCACAGGTGTCAGGAATCAGCTGATTGCAGCGCGGAGATGTGGAGGCGGGGAAGTGGGCGTGGAGCGCGGCACAGCCGTGACAAAGATAGTGACCAATGACCTTTTTTTCTAGGATACTGTTTACTGCTATCTTTTTTATTTTCGTTACAAGCCGTGTTCCGTTAATGTTAATTTGTTTCAATGTACCGGTAGACACCTGCGGCTTATGAATATGTGCGGCTCATTTTTGTACAAAATAAATATTTTTTTAAAATTCAGTGGGTGCGGCTTTTTTTCAGGTGCGCATAGTCCGGCAATTAATTGGTTAACATATTTTTGTATTTTCGGCCTCTTTAGTCCGTTGTTTTATGAATTTTCTGTATAAAGTATTTTTCTTTTAACAGCCATTTTGTAATCCCTTCGTGAACCATGGTCGATCTTTGTATCTTTGTTTCCTGTAGTATTGTTTTATTGGACAATTTCTGTCATACAATGATGTGAATATTCTTAAAGTTTCATATGCACTATCAATATTACTTTCATCATATACCTTTTCCCAATTTTGTGCCAGTAAATCATTCTTTAATTTATTCATAGTTTCATCTGTCCTAACTCGTTTATATTTTATTTAATTCTTCCCGCTGGCCGATTTCTCTGATGGTTGGTGTTATAAACTGTTAGAGCTGGTAGGTGGTCACTGATGTCGTTGATTAATATTGCACTTACAGTACTATTTACTATGTCATTGGTGAATATGTTATCGATTAAGGTAGCACTATGGGATGTGATTCTACTAGGTCTGGTGATTCTTGGATATAAACTCATGCTGTACAACAACATAATTTAATAGTCAGGAATCAACAATAATTTTGAAAGGAAATAACACCGTTGAGTGTAAAAAGGTACACTTTAACTACAAAACAACACTGGGAGTGTTCGATTTTAATCACTATGAAAATTTTATATAGTGACACTTTCCAAAGTATAAATTCAATACTGAATCTGTCAGAATTTTCAAAACACTGGGACATTTAATTTTAACAGGATGCAAGTTGATTTAGCACTTGTGATTCTCCTGTGTATGGGGAAGCAGTGAGTCCACAAAATCATATAGTAGTAGTAGTAGTAGTAGTAAGTAATATAGTAAAATGCAGTATAAAAAAGTAGAATATCTTGAACAAGCAGAAATTTCCTCAAACAGCCTTATTTTGTATTTGGTTTGTCATATATTACCCAGGACCATGATCTAACCATCCACTAGAGGTAGCCACAGTGAAATTTGCCTTAACGTCAGTATTTCAATAATTGTTATAAAAGTGTTGTACAAGCCATCATTGTCTGATAGTGCTGAACATTTAGATAGTTGAATGTTTTCTGTAGCTCTTAGCAAGTCCAGCAGCTACACCAGGGGCGTCACTAGGTTTTAAGGACAGGGGGGGCTTAGCCCCCAGGAGATGCACAGGATGTGAGCAAATGTAGCGTACGAGCACAAAACCTCAAACGGCTAACAAGGACTGATAAATTATACATTATTATTATTTCTGTCTGTTTTAAACAACAACAAACAGTTTTAGACAGTAACAGGATGTTTACAGCATTAACAAGAAACAAAATGGCTACAATTACAAGCTACTTGGTGGAAGGAAGCATCAAAGAACGCGTCTGTTTCTAAGAGTCGATCTCTCTGTTGTGATTCTGAAGCTCGTCTTCTTCAATGACTGCAAGACTGTGAAGTCTTTTCTGACCCGTTGTTTGACGCAGCCAGGAATGCAACCGACGCAGTGCAACCGACGCCGGGCAACCGACGCAGTGCAACCGACGCAGTGCGACCGACGCAGTGCAACCGACGCAGTGCAACCGACGCAGTGCAACCGACGCAGTGAAACCGACGCAGTGCAACCGACGCCGGGCAACCGACGCAGTGCAACCGACGCAGTGCAACCGACGCAGTGAAACCGACGTAGTGCAACCGACGCAGTGCAACCGACGCAGTGCAACCGACGCCGGGCAACCGACGCAGTGCAACCGACGCCGGGCAACCGACGCAGTGCAACCGACGCAGTGCGACCGACGCAGTGCAACCGACGCAGTGCAACCGACGCAGTGCTCTAAAGGACCTTTCACATGAGCACCTCTTTACAGGCACTGTTAGGGCAACTTGGGTAGAACCTTCAGAGAGGGAAACATGTCTGAATCAAGGAGGTTGTGAACAGACAATATATCTTTGGGAGAACATCCAGCCTCTGTTTCAGGCCACCAGAACCTCCTCTGTTTCAGGCCACCAGAACCTCCTCTGTTTCAGGCCACCAGAACCTCCTCTGTTTCAGGCCACCAGAACCACCTCTGTTTCAGGTCACCAGAACCTCCTCTGTTTTCAGGCTGGAGTGTTGAAGTTCATTCAAGTGTGATACTCTAAAGAGGTTCTCACATTCAGGCCTGCATGCTGGATGCCTTTTAGTAGCTCTGCATCTACTGCAGAATCTGAACTCAAGCTATCATCCTACCCACGCAAGGGGAAAGTAACTCTCTCTTCACTGTGTCTGAGTTCTATTCAGTGCGTGAACCTGCAGGTGCCTCCAGGTTCTGCAGGTTCTCCAGGTTCTGCAGGTGCCTCCAGGTCCTGCAGGTCTCTGCACCTGATTCAGGGAGACTGTGGGCGTGGCACAGGGCTGTGGTTCTCTCATCCAGCTCCATGGCTAATGCATCTGTGCGTTTCCCTTAAGTGTGTCACACAATAACTAAATGTTACTACCAGCAGTGATAAACTTACTTTCTTTATAAACTTTCTCTCTCCATTCTTCATCCATCCGTTCACGTTCTTCTCCTAAAGCTCTTCTATTCTGCTCTGTGTGCTTCAAACACGCTGCAGGGACCGACAATTAGCGGTCACAGGGAAAACGTGGACTGGAGTTTCAGTGATGTGGGCATTCTCTATAGGAACAGGTGGAACGGGTTCTCTACCTTACGTCATGAAGTGAGGGGAAACATATTCACGATCAGATTTAAGTAAATAATGACAGGTTACGTGTTTTTAAACGTATATTCTGGCGGGTTTAATAGAATATGTCTGCATTTTTTGGTCACTGAACAACAACAACAAAAAAAAAAAATTATAAAACAACTCAAAATTATTTAGGGGGGCTTAAGAATATTTTAAAATAGGCCTAACGACGCCACTGAGCTACACACATTGTCCCCCCGAGCTCTGTATGCGACACAGTTTTTTTGTTTGGGCTGGGTAGGTGTGTCTTAGATATTTGCATACAGTGTCTCCTCTACCCACCAGATGGGGGTGTTCCTCGCAATGACACTTGTAGCAATGAAAATAAAAGTAATTTCTCTCACAGATTCATGCTGAATATTTATTTCCCTTCTGTGTTTGTGATTGTACTTAATAGTAATTGTTCTGAATCAGACTTTAGACATCGACATTAGAAGAGAGTCTATCCTCACATCTCTGATGATCTACCTGGGGCAACGTGTTGAGCACTTGATCAAAGAATATCAGCTAAGGGCATCTCACTCACATATAGATTCAAGATTCTTTATTGTCATTATGCTAACATAATAAAATTGTGTGAAGGCCCACGGCTTTAGGCACTCATAGGAACATGAACAAAAACCAAAATCTCTCAGCAACGATATATACACAGAGAGAATAACAATCAGCAAACAATAGTGCAAAATAACAACAGCAGCACAGTGGGACAGGCTCAGAGCGTCCCCAGTGGGACAGGCACAGAGCGTCCCCAGTGGGACAGGCACAGAGCGTCCCCAGTGGGACAGGCTCAGAGCGTCCCCAGTGGGACAGGCTCAGAGCGTCCATTCCGAGTCCCAGATCGCTACAAGGGAACGACTGCTTTCACAGCTCGGGGGAAGAAGCTGTTCCTGAGCCTCGTTGTGCTGCTTCTTGTTGTCCTGAACCGCCTCCCTGATGGAAGCGGGACAAACAGTCTGTGGCCCGGGTGGGTGGGGTCTGTGGGCGGGACAAACAGTCTGTGGCCCGGGTGGGTGGGGTCTGTGGCGATGCGTCTGGCCCTCCTCTGGACTCTGGAGGTGTAAACAGAGTCCAAATCAGGCAGACGGTGACCCACAATCCCCTGAGCTGTCCTCACCACCCGGGATAGGTCCTTCCTGTCCTGCGCCGTGCAGCTGCCGTACCACACGGTCGCACTGAGACACAGGATGCTCTCTATCGTGGCCCGGTAGAAGTTCTCAAGCAGCACAGAGGAGAGTCCAGCCCGCTTCAGCTTCCTGAGGAAGAAGAGCCGTTGCTGGGCCTTCTTCACCAGGTGTCTGGTGTTGAGTGTCCAGGAGAGGTCAGAGGAGATGTGGATGCCCAGGAATTTAATGTTCTCCACACGCTCCACTGCTTCCCCTCGTATGCACAGGGGGGCGTGTTCAGTCTTCCTGGACCTCCTGTAGTCCACTATGACCTCCTTGGTCTTGCTGGTATTCAGAACAAGGCTGTTAATCGAGCACCACAGCATCAGGTTCTGGACCTCCTCTCTGTAGTGGGTCTCATCGTTGTTGGAGATGTGACCCACCACGGTGGTGTCGTCAGCAAACTACACAACCATGTTTGTGGAGTGGATGCAGAGCAGTCGTGGGTGAAGAGGGTGAAGAGAGCAGGGCTGAGAACGCAACCCTGGGGGGTCCCAGTGTTCAGGATCAGAGGGGAGGATGTGGTGTCTCCTATCCTCACCACCTGGGGCCGGTTGCTGAGGAAGTCCCTGACCCAGGAGCAGAGCGGTGGAGACAGTCCCAGGCTGTGGAGCTTCAGAGCCAGCATGTCATATAGGGAAGGGTTTTAACCCGGATTGCAAAATGTAATTTTATACAGTGAGTTTAAGTTTTATACAAAATGGCCACTACAGATAATGCATAAATACACATGAAAATATACAAGGTCTCATATATTCAGTTTCTTACCCGTACAGTAGTCCCTCGATATAATGCGGTTCATTTTCTACGACTTCGCTGCTTCGCGGAGTTTTTTATGCAATTTCGGATTTTATTTTTATTTTTTGCACTTGAACGCGCCTTGAAACGGCGCAAGGACGAAGGCGCGGTCGGAGGAACTGTGAAATACGCGCGAGTCGCTATTAATCATTTCTCATGTGTTCAACCTCGTAGGTTGATCATTAAAATTAAATTCGTTATTTCTAAAAGTTATCATATTTATTTGTTAAGCGTTTGTTTTATAGCGCTCTTATTCTCTGTGTAAAAAGAGGCTTTTATTTTGTAGGAGCATAAACATCACGTCCCTTTTGAGTTTTGTTTCTTCCTGTTGATACATGTAGCCGCTGCCGTTCCGCTGTGCTAAGCTATCCAATAAAGCAGCATGAGAGGCTAAAGACAGCACGAGTAGAATATTTGTTCTTCTGCACTCCAAGCGGCTCTTTCCTCGACCTGCACGCCTTAACATTATTAACAGGAAAACGTTTACTGTACGTACTATATATTTATATTTCTCCAACAAATCTTTGGTTTCATTCTATAATACTGAAACAAAAAACAACTGAAAAAAAATAAAAATTACTACATTGCAGATTTCACTTATTGCGGGTTATTTTTGGAACGTAACCCCCGCGGAAAATGAGGGACTACTGTAATGGAAAAAAAAGCATAATTTGGAATGAAATCTGTATGATTGGCTACAACTGTGGAGATGATACCTGTGATTTGAATTAATTGTATAATTAAATTGCCTTGAGATGAAAGGCAGGATATCCATTAAAAAAGTTGCAAAAATTTATAGTCCTGTACATTTTGGTTAAATAACAAATCTCAGTCCCAACTTTTGTTCTATAGTGCCCAAGATAAAAAATACTTGGGGTCACTTGTCTAATCATTATAAACACAGTGACAACCATGCCCCTTTAGCCACGGATACGTTACAGTCTTTATATATATTATTCACAGGATGTTCCAGAAAATGAGACCAAAGAACTGCAGCAGACAGCCATGGCAATCTGGACCACAGGCAAGGAGGATCCTCCCCACCCACCCAAAGACATCAAGATCATCACTGAAGGAACAGGCTCTCAATGGTTTGCCTTCAGTTGCAGCAGCTTTTAACATGATCTTTGGGCTCCTACACACACTCTATCTAAAGTGTCCAAAGAAATTGGAATCCATCTTTGAGTTTGTGCAAAAGGTCTTGATGGACCTTGATCGGAAAAAGAAGAGCCCGAAAGTTAACAAACTCTGCAACCAGCCGTACGGCTAAGAGGATTGGAGTTGAGTAGCAGACTCACTGCATTTGGTTCTTTTCTACTGGTGGTTTAATTTAGTGTTGATCTATTTACACCGTTTACACTTAGTTCAGACAGTTCACTCTAAGAGAGGTTGGTACTGGAGGTTCCACTCACATGACTGCAACTGTAAATGTTTTCACCCAGGTTAATAGAATTAACAGCCTCAGGTTGAAGTCGAAGTGTTATTAAAGAATGTTGTGTGAAAAATGTGCTGAGCTGACGCTAAATATTAAGCTGATTTTCAGAGGTTGCACTGAAGGAGGACTGAATTTACAGTGTAGTATTTACAGATATGTCTGCAGAGGTTCAAAAGTTCAATGTACCAGCTAACTGACTAAACCAAGCTTTGCAGCTCATAGTACACAGAAATACATTGTACCGACACTCTTAATTCCCTCATTGGAGGTTGATTGTACTGAAGACAATGTTTGTTTTTAATTTAGATCAACTCAAAATAATTAGTTTGCCTCACTGTCAGGAAACAGTTTGCACAGATTACATTTTTTTTAGATTAAATTGAACACGCTTACTTACGTTTAGTCAATGAAAAAATTGTGGTCGATTTTAAATTAGATGTGAATGATTACCTCAATTTTTTAAAGTTTAACAATGTTTCCAGTGTAGGGCGGTTCATGATGGAATATCCAAAATAGACCATATTGAATATATCTTTCCTGATCGATTTTCCTTACACGACCAATCATTTTATTTAAGAGTGAGCCTTTGCCATTTGGGACCCCCCCCATCTGCTGTAATCTCTGGCTGTTACTGTTCAAACAAACAAAAGCAAGCAAACATCGCATTGTATTCTTACTTTTATTATTTATAATATTGAACATATAAATATAAACTTGCACATATAATATTTTGTGCAAAAGCTAAAGCACCACAGCAGGGACAAATCCAACATTTTTCACAGAATGTTTAAAATGCAAGCGAGAAATCATTGAGATTTTAAGGCTATAATAATGAAGCATATAGACACCAAATGTAAAACCATGCTGTTTTATCTCGTAAAAGCTTCTGGAAATATTAAGACTTTGTCAATGTTAAACATTGAATCATCCATAATACATTAGATCATCTGTAAACACAGAGCACTGAGCCAATCTGGCAACCCATATACATGTGGTTCCTAAGCAACCGAGATATGAAACATTGATTTTTATTAAAAGCTTATTGTGGCAATAAGAACAGGACAAATGAGGAAGTACACTAAATCAGTCCTTCTTAAATAGTGGGGCGTGGTGAGATGCTAGGGGGGGGGGGGGTGCGTATAACCCCAGGAGCATGCTTTTCTTTTGCCAGTGTACGAGACTAAAGTGTAATTGTACATCCACTACAGTAGGTGGCAGTGGCGCTTTCATTGTCAGAGTGTGTGCAGGGTGGTGAAGGGTTTTCACCGCGCCCACAGCAACGAGCGGGCGCTATGACGATGAGAAGAGAGGCGGAGAAAGACGGAGCTAATGAGACAAACAAAAGTCACCCGACAGCGTCACCGTGACGACGGTGGGAGACGAGCAAATACCGGTGTGTTAACTGTGTCCACAAATGTTGGCAGCGGAGAGCACGAAGCCAAATAAATGAAGGCGTTGCTTAAAGACATCACGCCCGAGTCACGCTGATAAACGCTTTCATCCCAGCGAGCACTGTCAGCATCTTTTAAGGTGGCGTTACAAGTAGCGCAGTGCACAAAACCCCCACCAGAGCAGAGGAGCTGATGCAGCAGCATTAGACATGGACTCTGTCGTGCTGCAAGAATAAAAAGCATCCCTCTGTCCAATGACGCTGTCGCCATGGCTACCGGTCAGCTGGTAGATAAACTCAAAGACAAACGCTTTGCCTTACAATTCAACGAAGCAGCAACAAAGACTGTTTGTTGCTTCTGTACGTTTTGACAGGACAACCTCCCTGTGTGAGGATCTACGTTTCTGCAAACATGTCAGAGACAGAGCCACAGCTGTCTTCAGCTGGACTGCTTCCTGACTGAGGACGGGGACAGTCGGAGAACCGCATTGGTGTTTGGCAGGGATGAGAAGCAACCCTCACCCTGTCCCTGTCCTCTGAGCGAGGTGAGGTTAGGACTGACATTCTAGGTGTCGTCAACGTTATAAAGACCAGACCGCTTCTTCCCTGCGCTCTGTGAGGAGATGGGAGCTGAACATCAAGCCGTGCAGCGTCACCAGGAAAGTCCTGCCCCGAGTTTCTGAGCTCAGAGATACAAATGTTTTTGGAGCACAAGTATGAAGATGCAAAAAAATGTAGTGATGAGAACTTTCTGGTGAAATGAAATAAATCTACAGCTTCAAGGGGAAGATAAACTCCTCCCTCAGCGCTTTCACTGGAAAGCTTGCAATGTGGGGCAGGAGATACGGATTCATTGACATGATGTCTGACTTCTGATGGAGACTGAGCTTCACAACACAGACGCTGAGTGTCGCGAGGCAGGGTCCACTCTCAGGGCAGAAGGCTGTGTGAGACTGAAGACCGAGTCCGGGTCCACTCTCAGGGCAGAAGGCTGTGTGAGACTGAAGACCGAGTCCGGGTCCACTCTCAGGGCAGAAGGCTGTGTGAGACTGAAGACCGAGTCCGGGTCCCAGCTCAACACTGAGCAGAGCTGAGGATCATGCTTCAAACCCGCTTCAAAAAGCTGTGCATTGCAAAACGTGCTCATTGCAGCCATTCATTCCAACTTCCTCACTTTGATAAAAAAAAATCAGTACAAATTATCCATTTTTGTTTTGTAAGTTACAATGTTTTATATATTTGAACTTATTATTATCGATTGATTTGATAAAAAAAAAAAAATGTTTCAGTATCAAATCGTTCAGTTGGTCAAAGAAATTGTAATTTAAATTGTTTGTTTTTTTCAGAAGAATTGATGCACATTAAGTTTTTCCCTGTTACAGACTAAAAACAATGTTAATAAAGTTATTCTTTGTTGTAAGTTGACTTTTTAACTGAACGACCACAGAGGGTGAGAGTGAATGGGGTTTTATCCAATGTACTTTTATCCTCCACTGGTGCCCCCCAGGGCTGTGTCCTTTCACCACTTCTGTTTATCTTATACACAAATGAGTGTAAAAGTCGGCATCAGGACAGACACCTGGTTGAGTTTGCTGACGATACAGTGATCGTGTCACTTCTTAGTAATCAGGACACCGATCACGGCCCGGTGGAGAGTGACTTTTTAAACTGGTGTGAGAGATCATTGTTGAGCATTAACGTTAAGAAAACGACATCCACCCTGGCCAGGAAGTAGAAACGGTACAGCAGTACAAATACCTGGGCACCATCATTGATGATAAGCTGACATTTGAGCCAAACACGATGCTGTTTGTGCAAAGGCCCCCAGCGCATGTACTTTTACCGGAAGTTGAGAAGTGTTAGTGTCTTTTATGAAGATGTGTGTCTCTGATGGCTGTGCAACAAATTGCCCCTCACAGGGATAATAAAGTTTTTCTGATTCTGATAAGTTCATCTATATTTCTTTCTTCTTTCTTTTATTTAATGTTAATAAAGATGCAATGTTATGCAGAGAGGGCAGCCCAGTGGCGCAGTGGTAAGTGCTGTTGCCTCACAAGGAGGTCGCAGGTTCGAATCCTACTTGTGGCCTTTCTGTGAGGAGTTTGCATGTTCTCCCCATGTCTGTGTGGGTTCTCTCCGGGTTCTCTCCGGGTTCTCCGGCCACAAAAAACATGCACCTCAGGTGGATTGGTTACGCTGAATTGTCCGTAGGTGTGAGTGTGTGTGTGGCTGGTTGTGTGTCTCTGTGTTGCCCTGCGATGAACTGGCGGCTTGTCCAGGGTGTCCCCCGCCTCTCGCCCATTGACTGCTGGGATTGGCTCCAGCATGACCCGGTGCCGGACAAAGCGGTTGGAAAATGAATGACTGTTCTGCAGGGGTATACTTATAAAAACGTTCACGGGGGGGGGGGGGGGGGGGGGTGCAAAATGTTTTCTTTTTCCTGTGTGGGCGTAACAGAAAATAATTGAGAAGCACTGCACCAAAGTATGATGTATGATAATGCATGTAGCAGCTTAAGATACATCAAGTTATTACTGATGAGTTCTCTCTTGTGGAACTCTGGTGAAACAGTCGTGCAGCAACATGTGCAAGCATGTTAGCTAGTGAGCAACATGTGCAAGCATGTTAGCTAGTGAGCAACATGTGCAAGCATGTTAGCTAGTGAGCAACATGTGCAAGCATGTTAGCTTTCCAACCGAAGCAGTAACAGCATCAGGAGCAACTTGGCGACACATCTGTCCTGTCAGCCAGCAGGTTTAAAACCAGAAGCTATGCTGCTGACAGGTGACAGAAACCATTTCAGCAATGTATAGAAAACATAAATGCATTTATGACCATTCTCAAAAATATTTTGGACAATTTATTTGATTGAATTGTTTAGAAAAATCCATGAATTTCATAAATTTTGTATATTGTTCTGTTTTATGTTCATCCAGCTCACACTCAAATTAGATTTTTATATCAAATGTTGTATTATATTCACATATATATATATAGAGTATTAAAATACTAGAAACACAGTCAGTCATCCGCCAAGCAGCTCATTCAAGCTTAAAAACTAAAGCTTAAAAAGTTAACAAAAATGTCACAGTCCATAATCCAGGATCTCTTCTGGATCATAATCAAAATGTTATAATCAAGTCATCAAGTCATGGTGAAGAGAGAGCTGAGCTGAAAGGTGAAGCTCTCGATTTACCGGTTGATCTCCATTCTCCGACCCTCACCTACGGTCACGAGCTTTGGGTAGTGACCGAAAGAACGAGATCCCGGGTACAAGCGGCTGAAATGAGCTTCCTCCGTAGGGTGGCTGGGCTCTCCCTTAGAGATAGGGTGAGAAGCTCAGTCATCCGGGAGGAGCTCGGAGTAGAGCCGCTGCTCCTCCGCGTTGAGAGGAGCCAGATGAGGTGGCTCGAGCATCTATTCAAGATGCCTCCTGAACGCCTCCCTGGTGAGGTGTTCAGGGCACGTCCCACCGGGAGGAGACCACGGGGAAGACCCAGGACACGCTGGAGAGACTATGTCTCTCGGCTGGCCTGGGAACGCCTCGGGATCCCCCCGGAAGAGCTGGAAGAAGCGGCCGGGGAGAGGGAAGTCTGGGCTTCCCTGCTTAGGCTGCTGCCCCCGCGACCCCCCCGGATAAGCGGAAGAAAATGGATGGATGGATGGATTTTGAGGTGGCGGTGATAATTGTGCAGGTCCTTTCTGAGGGTATGTCTGTCTTCCCATAAGGGTGTGGGGACAAAAAGCAGACCCTTTTCAAGCAGGCTTACTTCAGCTTTTTTTTTAGGTGAAAGGTAAGTGAAAGATTTAGGATATTTGAGACAGTGGGGCTCAGTACCCCCAATTTTAGTTTAACTGATCAAGCCAGCCTTTAAAATTGGCCTCTGCTGTCCCTCTTGTCTAGTGTACTGGATCACCAGCCTCCACCTGAAAATCCTCTTCCCCCACTCCTTCCAGCGTCCTGAATGTCTTTCTTCAAAAAAGGTTGGTCTGCCTTGCCAGCAACTGCAACTGTATTTTATGCCCCAGAGAGACCTGAACGATGGATACATACAGGTCAGCACATGGGAAGGTTATTTATGCCTGGTACATGAGTACTCTGTATTGGTTTTTTATTGTCTCCAACTTGTTACTATTTAGACAATTGTTCAAACCTACCAAAAAATGACCTTCTGGGTGGAACTGGATGTTCCAACCCTTTCAAGGATCCCCCTGATGTGATGAATGTGGGCACCAGGGTAACTGTCTACCTGCCCCATTTCCTGGGTAAATGGTGAGATCCAACCAAGGTTAGAGTCTCCTATCACCAACACCAGTTTACGAGGTAGGAGTCCCCATTCTCTGGTTTTGTAATAGGTCCTCATATGGTATGTTGGTCTTTGTGGTGATGGAGGCGAGGGGGTATGGGGAGGGCTCCCTTCCCCGACCATTCCTTGTTTGTTTTGGGTTAGAGTTAGCATTAGGCTTGCTCGTATCGTTTTGGGTTAGGGTTAGTCTTGGTTGTTTTGCCCAGAGCAGGAGTAAAGTTGATGTCACAACATGAAACAAACAATACAACACTGCAACACTGCATTAAAGTTAAACATGTATGACACTGACAGAAGCTTCCCGTGCAGAGTGCAATCTTCAGTCACTCGTTGTGAACGCCCCGGCCTCCCAGCGCAGAGCCAACGCACTCTTGCGTACTCCACCTGTGTAGACCTCTGGAAACTGAGAGAGACAGCCAATTGTTTGCAGGCGTTCACAAAATCTCTCCATCTCTTTCGTTTTCATGTCTCCATTAAAGTTGTTAGAGGTAAGACAATCAGTTTGGCATGATATTATGGCTGCATAGAAATGTAAGTCATAAATACTTGAACAGGAGCTTACTCTGTTACAGGACAAAGCAGAGTGGTCTATCCTGTTAACGTCTTTCATTGGGGATGAAGGTGAGGACTTGCACTTCCCTGGTGCATCAACTACTGACAAAGATCAGCATTAGATCACAGATATTCATACGAAGCAGCAGCATTGCTTTGCATTCACTCTTATGACATACCTGAAGTATTGAATTGGAACATTTCCATGGGATTTGCTGACATTCTTTCTTTAGTGAATCTGTCTGTCCCGTACAGATTCACTCTTTCTTTCTTCAGTTCTTCCTCCCTCTGCTTAACAATTTTAATCTCTTCATCAACAAGTGAAATTGTGCTTCTTGAACGCAGCTTAAAAAAGGGGTTGTTCTGGAACATCTTTTCCTGGGGCTGTTCGCAGCCTATGCTGAGAGAGAACTCTGAGGCGCTGCGTGTAATCACGCTGGATGGCTCCAGGAGGACGTTGGACGTGTCCTCCGAGAGCTGTTCAGCCAGAGCATCGTGGTCATGGCTGGGAGTGGAGACGACATCATAGCTGGGGTCCAGAATGCTAACACTCTTTGTTGGCATGTCATGCTTCCGTGGTTCCTTAGTGGGGAAGGAGGTTATCATGAATGATGGGGTGAGTGGGGCACTTATCGATCTGGGGATACTCTGTGATGAAGCACAATCAGTTGATTTGGCCATCCTGGATAGGTCCCTCCCTCTTCGAGAACATTTATTTCCATCCACTGAAAAGCAGATCTCTCCTTCACCTGGATGTTTTGGGTCATCAGAGGAAGACCTACAACTGGATTCATTAAGGCCAGCGTTCCCTGTGCAGGGGCAGAACCTGGTGCTCGGATAATCCCCAACCTTACTCAATGACTCAGAATCACACTCTTTATTCTGGCTCCCTTTGATGTCGTGGACCGGTGCATACATGACAGATGTTCTGTGACTGCCATGGAAGCTGGATGACTTGGTCATGGGTATGGACATCTTGGTCAGGGTTTGCTCCTCCAGTTCTCTCCACTGTTTGCGAGCCAGCTGGAAGTCTACATGCTCTGTGCTAACATTTTTGCTCCTGGTTTCCTGTATTACACAGAAGTCTTTTGGTAGCTTTTTATTTGGCTCAGGATTGACGTGCTGTTTGTGGGGGCTGTGCTCATGATTCACATCTCTTTCATTTAGATTTCCATTTTCAGGTAATTTGGACACACTTTGAAGGCTCACATGATTATTTGTAACTTCTTGAGTGGGAGTGGTAGAGAAAATTAAATTTTCAGTTTGTTCTCGATCTTCCTGTGTAGCTTCAAAACTGAACTCTTTAAGGTTCCTGTCTTCTTTATCAAAGTCTGGCACCTCAACCTTCTGCACAAAGAGCTCTTGGGCAGTCAGATGAAGGCTGTCTAAATATGAGTCATCATCTTCTTTATTTATAGAGGAGGAGAATATTGCTCTCCATTTTTCATTCGTCTCACTATCTGAGGAAGCCGCCGCCACCTCATGTGTCAGACACTCATCCATTTCGTCAGGATCAAGGTCGTGGCTAGACTCATTTGACATTTCTGCTTTAATGTGCATCTCTAATGTTGAATCGTCTGTAATAGGAGGCTCTGGGGCTTCCCCTGTATCCACTGCAGGATTTTGATAGTCATCATCTTCAGGATTATTCTCACTGGCCATGAATCCAAGCTCTGGCTCAGGATATAAATTAAGCTTGTGTTTTTGCTCTGACTCAGAATGCTGCTCTGTTTCAATGTCATCTTTTGATTCAGTGTAATGCTCCAGCTCCAGATCACTCTTGGGTTGAAGGTATTGATCTATTTCAAGTTCACCTTTGGGTGTAGAGTGTTGAGTGTCCCTTTTTTTACGGGCCTTGCTTTCACAGGCAGAGGCAGCGCTATAGAGTGTGTTGGACTCACAGGAAGTGATGGCCTCATTTCTCAGGAGCACTTTATGCCCTGCTTCTAACAGTAAAGCTTCTTCTAGAACACGAGAAGGCATTTCATTGCAAATACTGCTCTCAGAGGACTCAGACTTGCCAAACTTCATTTTGTCATGAGGCAAGTTGCCGAAGAGAAAACTGCTTTCCACTTGGAAGTCTGGCGTGTCTGTCAAAATACAAACTTCCTTATCATCTGCACTTAAATCCTTCCCTGTCTCTGGTAAATCAGCCATAGGAACCTCCCCCCCACAGTCCATTGGCAGATCTGATTGTTCAGTGGTTTCCATGGAGACAGAGGAATCGTGATTCTCAGTTCTGCTGCAATCTTCGGTCAGTTCTTTTCCTTCTCCTCCTCCATCCAGTAAGGCGGCTTTCTGAGAAAAAAGAAAGGATAAAGCCATTTTTTGAGACAATTAGTTTGTACCTTTGCCAAATGTATTGTTGAGATGGACACCACAGAATAATTACTTCATGTTGGCAGCCTCCTTAACCTTGCATAGATGTAGATGGGCTGTATCTTATAGGTTTAGAATAGTGACGGTGGATTGTCTCTCTTTAGTGGATTTTGTGGGAAACATGAGGAAAATAAAAAGATGCCGTTGCACCGTTTGTCATGCAGGGCTGGCCTGTCTTCCCAACAACAGTGTAAAACTAGAAAGACAATCAGAGATTGCAGACTCCGCCTCCAATAGACTATTGGATCTTGTGAGACAGTAAACAGGGCTTCCGGATCAGAGGGGCCAAACCTGCTCTAGCTTGCTGCTCCGGAACGTACTACAAGACTCCTTCTGGACTCTTTTTCCCATCATGCCATTCGTGTCCCTCCCTCTTAAAGTGACAGTTTACAGCACAGGCACAATTCCAGATGTAAAAATAATTCTAGAATCTGGATCCAGATCCGGATCAACGCCATTCTCAGGGAGGACCGAGCCACGGACAGAACCTTGCTTGTGTAAGAATTTCAAGTCGAGTGGGTTACTAGTTTTTGAGTTATGCGCTCGGACAGGCAGACAAACGGACCCAATTGCAATACCCTCGCCTCCTCTTCGGCGAGGGTAATGACTTGCTGACCATCATTATCCCCGTATTCACAATTGCATGTCTCTCTCTCCCTCGCTCTAGACATAGATTGTTTGACAAATGAGCATGACATCACTGCAAAGACAAAGAGTCACTCTCTGTCTTTCCAACCCAGAGTGATGGAAGTTCATATTTATTGTATTAACGGCCAGTTCAGACGACAGCGTGATAAACGCCTCGCTCAAAGCCATCAGCGACATTCGGTGATCCATCCTTTGTCCTGTACAAATGGACTGTAATGATTCATTTTATGCTAGTGAAAATTGCCCTCATTCAGATACACGCCTACACAGACATCTGCATGTGACAGATTTCCATGGTAACCATCATCAGGCATAACACTTAATCACTGCTCTTCTGTGGTCTTCACAGCCCCCTCACCACCTTCGCAGCACTCTGTGTGATGAAGAGTCTGTGTATGACTCGTGTTTATAAAGTGTCCATGTTACTGTTACAATTATTCTGCCTGAAAAGCATTAACTGACAATAGATCTTCATCTTGATCACATATTGAACAATTTAGAATACCCACATTTTCATAAACATAGCATTTCTTTTCAACCTGGATAAGTGCAATAAAATAAAAAATACACAAAACATCAGATAAAATCTAATAAAAGCATAATCGTACAAAGGGATCATTAATATCAAACCAGCAGTAGAAAACAATATTCAATTATAGTGTCTCTTCCAAACCCGAATAATAATAATACACCTTGCTTAATACTTTCCCTTAAATTATGCAGCTCTCTTACTAGATAGCTTAGTGGTAATGCTGCTGACTGTGGTGCGGAGGATTGGGGTTTCAAATCTCGGTCAGTGCAACAACATCCAGGTCGAACCTTAGGCTGTATAACATCAACAGGATGCTAAGAACGGATGCTAAGAACCGTCCTCCAGAACTCAATGAGGCTATGGAAGACACCTCTGGAAGCTAACTCAAAGCCACTTACACAGTTCTGTTGTGCATAGGCCTGAACCCCTTCAGCCGGATCATCACCCAGAGTGGTTTTGGGTACCGGTTCCAATGTGGAACAACTATCAGCCACTTCCTCTACATGGATGACATCAAGCTGTATTCCAAGAACGAGTGTGTCATCGACTCCCTGATTCACCTCACCAGGATATACAGCAATGACCTTGGGATGTCATTCAGACTAGATGTGGGTAAGCAGTATCTAGAAGAGGGAAGATGATCACAACTGAAAGGGTTGTGAAGGCAACATGGCAGGTACAAATACTCAAACACCTACAGAGGGTGAGGCAGGTGAATTCAATGCAATGCAGTTTTATTTCTAAAGCGCCAGACCACAACAGGAAGTCATCTCAGGGCACTTTAGAGGATTAGCAGGGAGAGACAGAACCCAACTTGACCCACAAGAGCAAGAACTTTGGAGACGGAGGCAAGGAACACCTTTCCTTTAACAGGCAGAAACCTTGGACAGAACCTAGAATCATGGTGGACGGCCATCTGTCTGACTGGCTGGGTTGAGAGAGAGAGAGAGCGAGAGAGAGACTAAAGAGCTGCTATATAAAGCTATAAATGCTAATGCTAGCAATGGACATCAGCGGTGAGGGACACAGGTCCAGGTTCTGCAGCACCACGGACAGAAGAACCTGAAAGAGAGAGAGGGACAAACAGAGGGAGAGAGAGAACAAGACTACAGGGAAGAGAGAGAGAGAGATTACTGACATATATTTATAACATGAATAACCAGATAAAGGGGGAGGAGCTCAGTGTGTCATGATGTTAAGCCACCAGTGCTGCCTAATGACAGCATATTGATTACTGTATCGGTTAACTATAAGTTACAACATCAACTGAATGGCAAGAATAAGATCCAGGTCATTAACCCTAACCCTAACCCTAACCCTAACCCCCCCCCCTCCTTACAATGCACGGAGGGTTGAACCCTGTCCAGCATCCTGAGGCTGCCCACGAAGCAGAAGGAGGAAGGCCGAGGACTACTGAGCATCAAGGCCACTATCCAGGAGGACACTACATCCCTCCAAGAGTACACCAAGAAAATGGCCCCCAGTGACGACCTGCTCAGTGAATGGCTCAGGCAACAGAAGCCCAGAAGCCAGAGGCTATCATGGAAGGACACGCCCCTGCATGGCATGTACCTCCAACAAATTGAAGCGGTTGCTGACATGGAAAAACATATTAGTGGCTGGAAAGGGCAGGACTGGAAGACAACACAGGCATAATGATTGCAGCACAAAAACAGGCCCTAAGATCAATAGTCGACCACACCAGAGAGGACTCCCGGGGCTGTGGGTAAGATGCTGGCAGGCAAGGCATGCATGGAACGACGTACGCAGGTAGCGGCGTAGTGTACAGGAACATCTGTACCGAGTACGGACTGGAGAACGCAGAGTCACGATGGAGGACGCCTCCAAAGATCCTGTGGGACAAACTGGACAAACATCCGAACACAAGTTTCACCTGACGAGACATCCTGCGAGATTGAGTTCACGAGATTGAGACGAGATTTAAAATAAATTTTAATAATATTACATGAAAGGATATATTTTCTTTTATAGAGCAGACCGCAACAACATTAACAATCTCAAAAATGTAAAGTGCAGCTGATAACATGAACAGGAGAGTAACTTTTGTCACAGGCTCATTCTTTAAATGATACTGCAATAACAGCGGAGATGTTTTCTTGAACGGAATGGTTTAACAAAATAAAATGCTTGAACGCAATCGTTTAACAAAATAAAATGCTTTCTTTTTAAGGTTGAAAACAAATGACACACACATTGATGGATCGATCCTGACAAGCTTTTTTTTATATGTTTTTTGTATTTTGTCATTACTGTTACATGTAGCACGACTTCACCGAGAAACATTCCTAGTCAGTGAACACTCATTGACAATAAACACCTTCTGATTCTGATTCTGAAATTTTCATGAAAATTCCCTCCTCATTCCGATGAAAAAACCCAACCGTAACCATGCCGTTGTTTTCCCCATGTTATTCTATTACGGATGACAAGAATTTCTCCCATGAGACAAAAATGAAAAATTACCATGGAAACGTCCCAAATTTGCCACATACATTCTGACACGCATGCCGGGCGGAAAAATCAGTCGTAACCATGTCGTTATATTTACCGTGTTGCCGTGGCAATGGTCGGCATTCCCCATGTTAATCAAATAAGTCCGACACAAAAAATTCCAATGTTATGGAAATGACATATTAGCATGGAAACGTCCCACTTTTGCTTCCAGTGTGGTGTAAGTAACACAATTAACATTCTTCAATCAGTCTTTTGGGTCTCAGAATGTGCGAGATATTTCCTGTACCACATTTGGAGGTGTTACAGTGGTGGTGTCACGCAATATGTCACTGGCAGTACCTGGTGTGGAAGCTGTGAGGTTTGCTTTTGGACTTTTTTTGAACTTTATTCACGAAAAAACAAACAAAACATTGTTCTGAGACTGGGCATTACAAAACATAAATGAATTGCCATTGCAATAACTTAAAAATTAGGATGTGGCTTCCGGTGACGTCATGTTGACAGCAGCCTGAAGACACGCTCCGTCCGTACTTTAATATTTTCTAATATAATAGTATAATACTCTGTGGTTTTTGACTAACAAGATATGACAGCATCTCTGAGAAGTAAAGGATTACCGAAACTGGATTCAGCTATGGCCAAAACGCTAATTTGAAACAGCTAACTCTGAAGCAAACAATGAGTGGGAACGGAACAGCTGATGCTAGCATGCTAGACGGTGAATCAAAAATACTCGCAGAACTTCAGAAACTGAGGAAAGACAACCAAGATGGACACACGCGAACACAATTATCACTAACAAGACTGGAGACGTCTATACGTGAGTTGAAAGAAGATATGTCACAACTGCAAAAAAGAACTACAGCGGCAGAGGAACGTATTAGTGCTAACGAAGACTCCGCTAAGTGCTATGAGCGGGCTCTGAGACACCTGCTACACAGAGAAATGGATCTGACTGCCCGATGCGAAGAGATGCAAAACCGACAAAGACGAAACAATATAAGAATTTATCAAGTAGCTGAAGAGAGCGAAGGAAGAGACGTTAAGATCTTTGTACACGAGCTGCTCAAATCTGTTCTTCGACTCCCCTCTGAGCTAAACATCGTCATTGAAAGGGCACACAGAGCTCTCACTGCCAAGCCCAAGAGCCCCGGCGCTGCCCCACGCTCGCTAGTCGTTAGGTTTTTGGAGTTCTCAGTTAAAGACATTATACTGAGACAAGCCTGGGAGCAGAGAAAAGTTATATATAAAGAAAGACAGATCTACTTTGACCACGATTTCTCTCCCGAGCTGCAGAAGAAGAGAGCACTGGTGCGGGATGTAGTAAAACAGCTAAAGCTGAAGAAAGTCCGAGCCGAGTGTCCCGTGTTTCTGGAGAATGGAGTGAAGACCTTCGCGACACTGACCGACGCTCTACCATCACTAACGGAGCTGGGGGTGCAGACCAGAGTGGACGAGAGGGAGCGCCTGGAGACGGAGTTGTTCCGAGATGGATGGAGCACTGCAGGAAGGAGAGCGAGCAGAGGCCCAGCGACACTCTCCCACACCGAGTTCAAAGCTTTCTTCAGCACCGAGGACGGATAAAATACTTTAATTAATATAAGTTAGAAGAATAAAAAACAAGATTTTCATTAAGGACGGGATGTGCAGAGCATCAAGGGGGGGGACCACTTAAGCCGCAACGTACCGCTCTTTGAGCGGCTGGACGACAGCGGCTACACACGATGTGTTAACCCCGTAGAGGACCGGTCACCAACCTCCGCCCCAGAACCATCAGGGACTGGGTTACTGTCGGGTTATCCAGTTGGGTATGTGGAAGCCCATATCGTTCTTTTTGTTGTTTTCTTTGTTTTTTGATTATCATTTACAAATATTATTTTGTCAATGAGACTTAGTTTGGGCAATTATTCTATTACTGTATATGTAATGATTTATTTGCAGTGACAAATATGTTTGAAACAAGACATGGTTTAATTATACTAAAAATAAAAAGTGATGGATAATGTAATCTGTGTTACTTATAATGTCAAAGGCTTGGGAAACCCGATTAAAAGGAAAAAAGTGCTAAATCAGCTGAATAAATGTAAATGTGCCATAGCGATGCTTCAGGAGACACATCTCTCTGAACTAGAACACATGAAGATGAGGAGAGATTGGGTCGACCAGCAGGATAGCGCCTCATATGGGAGGAAAAGAGGAGTGGCAATTCTGTTTAATAAATCAGTTTATTTTTGTCATGAAAAAACCTTCAGGGACAAAGAGGGGAGATATATTATGGTTATAGGTTGTATAAGTGGAATAAAACTAACTTTATTTAATTTATATGCCCCAAATGAGGAGTGTCCTGATTTTTTTAGAGACATGGCAGCACTGATAGCTGACAAAGCCGAGGGAATTGTCCTAATAGGGGGAGACTTTAACTGTGTCTTGAAAGGATCTATAGACAAACTCCCTTCTGACTTTGGCCCAATCTCCAGGACGACTCTTAGCCTTTGTGCTCTGATGGATGAGCTGGGTTTGATTGATGTTTGGCGACGGCTGCATCCGCGGGAAAAAGACTTTACTTTTTTTTCACATGTACATGGCAGCCATTCCAGGCTAGATATGTTTATGATGTCTGGGGCAGATTCCCACAGCGCTACCCAGTGGAGTATAGAAGCAATCACCATATCGGACCATGCTCCAGTCTGTTTGAAACTAAAGTTGAGTAAAAATAATAACTTTAAATATTGGAGAGCTAATGTATCTATATTAAATAATAAAAGCATTCAACAAGAAATTAAAAGAGGTATAACAGAGTATATTGAATTTAATGATAATGACACAGTATCTCCATCCATATTATGGGAGGGAGCCAAGAGCGTCCTGAGGGGAAATATTATTTCAATTTCTTCAAGATTAAAAAAAGAAAATCTTTCTGAACAAATTGAATTGGAAAACGAAATTAGAAAGTTGGAAAAAGAATACCAAAGACTACAAAATAATGTTACACTGAATGAGTTGAAAGTAAGTAGGCAGAAATTAAATGATTTATTAACCTATAAAGCAGAAGGGCAGCTTCGATTCACAAATCAAAAGCATTATGAACAGGGAAATAGAGCAAGCCGGCTGTTAGCATTTCAACTGCGAAAACTACAATCAAGTAGAGTGGTTCACAAAATCAAGTGTCCAAGCACAGGGGACATTTTACTTCAACCTGAGAATATTGCAAAAGCATTTGCTACTTACTACCAGGAATTATATACAGAAGAAAGATCTCCAAATAAAATAGAAAATACTGAGAAACGTCTCAACTCTATAGAGCTTACCAAACTGACTGAGGAGGAAGCTGATCTCTTAACGGGTCCAATCACTAGAGAAGAAATAAAAAATAGCATTTTAAAACTTAAAAATAATAAAGCTCCAGGAGAATACTACAAAATGTTTGAGAAGGAATTTACGCCACTTTTGGATAAAGTTTATAACTATGCTTTGGCAGAGGGTGATCCTCCTCAGTCATGGTCTGAAGCTATTATTAGTGTTATTCACAAAGAAGGCAAAGACCCAACTCTATGTATGTCTTATCGCCCCATCAGCCTCCTCTGTGTTGATCTCAAAATACTTACTGCCATCATTGCAAACAGAATACAAAAGGTTATAAGAAAGCTTGTTAAACCTGATCAAACAGGTTTTATTACTAACAGACAGGGATCTGATAATGTTCGAAGGGCATTAAACCTTCAAACAGAGGCGCAGGGAAGGAGCACCCCATCAATGTTTCTTAGTTTGGACGCTGAGAAGGCGTTTGATCGGGTGGACTGTGGATTCCTCCAACAGACACTGAGACATATGGGTTTCAACAATAATAAGTGGGTTCAAACCTTTTATAACTAGAAAACGACAATCAGAGACTGCAGACCCTGCCTCCAAAAGACTATTGGATCTTGTGAGACAGTAAACAGGGCTTCCGGATCAGAGGGGCCAAACCTGCTCTAGCTTGCTGCTCCGGAACGTACTACAAGACTCCTTCTGGACTCTTTTTCCCATCATGCCATTCGTGTCCCTCCCTCTTAAAGTGGCAGTTTACAGCAGAGGCACAATTCCAGATGTAAAAATAATTCTAGAATCTGGATCCAGATCCGGATCAACGGCATTCTCGGGGAGGACCGAGCCACGGACACAACCTTGCTTGTGTAAACATTTCAAGTCAATTGGGTTACTAGTTTTTGAGTTATGTGCTCGGACAGACAAACAAACAAACAAGCAAACAAACAGACAGACAGACAGACAAACAGACAAACAAACGCACCCAATTGCAATACCCTCGCCTCCTCTTCGGCGAGGGTAAAAACCCAAGATCACGTGTGAGGGTACATGGCTATTGCTCAAATTTCTTTCCACTGGGATGCGGTACAAGACAGGGGGAAGTTCTGTCTCCCTCATTATTTGCTCTGAGTATAGAACCATTAGCCGAAATGATTAGATCCAATCCTCTTATACAGGGAATAAGAGATAACACTAATGTCCAGCATAAACTGTCGTTTTTTGCTGACGATGTTTTTTTGTCTCTGGAGAATCCTATCACTTCTGTCCCAGCCCTGATCCATAGTCTTAATGAATATAGCACAGTATCAGGTTATAAAATCATTACACACAAATCAGAAGCATTAATGATCACTGGAAATTAGCCGTCACAGCTGGATAATCTTGTTTTATTCAGACACTCCGAAAAGGGGTTCAGGTATCTTGGTGTAATTCTTACCCCTAAAACCAAGCAGCTGTTCTCATCAAATTATGATAAATTATTGAAAGAAATAAAAAATGATCTAAACAGATGGGATATACTTCCAATTTCTTTTTTTGGGAGAATTGCATGTATAAATATGATTATTCTGGGAAAGTGTTTGCTCTGGTTGTCACAGGGGGGTGGGTAGTCAGGTTTGGAAAGAATTTGATTGGAAGACGAAATGTAGCACAAGCGACAAGTGCTGGAGAAACTGTGGACTTGTGGGAGACCAAACACACATCTTTTGGGACTGTCCTATTATTCTTAATTTCTGGAAAAACTTTCAATTTACATTGAGAACAGTAATTAAAATCAATCTTTCAATGGACCCTTTGGTTTTCTTGTTGGACATTTTCCCAGACAGTTTCTCCCAGCATCAAAAATTTACACTCCATCTCTTGCTAATGACTGCAAGAAAAATTATAACAATCTGTTGGATGAAACCTGAACCACCTATAATAGCACAATGGTTACAAAAACTAAGACAAGTTTACTCTATGGAACAATTGACTGCACAATTACAGTTACAAACACCTGTCTTTGAAAGAAAATGGGATTTAATCAAGAACTTTCTCAATAATGTCACAAACCAGCCTTCATTTTAAGTTATTGGACTTGTATTTTTTAATTGTCCATTCCTGTTGTTCTCGATCTCCACAAAGATTGTGTTTGGTACTTTTAGTAGGTGACTTCGATTTCCTCTTAGTGTACTGCCGTACTCTGCGAATACTTCGTAGGATCTTGGAGTTGTCTCTCTGATCACTTTAACAATAGGTCCCCATTTCCCATCACATCTGACACGTACCACATCCTCTTGTGCTAGTGGGCTAATGGTAGTTTTGTTGAACGCATGACTTTGTTTGGCTTGTCTGCTTGTACACTGTGCATTCTCCTCGTCCATCAAGTGTGAAGCTGAAGGAAGACGTGTTCTCAGTCAGCTGGAGATTTTCCACACTCCAGTGGTGAAGTTCTGTAGTTGAGCAAGGCAAGGCAAGGGTCACCCTGCGTTTCTGCTGCTTTTTTAAACAGTCTTTTCACAATCTGCATGGCTTTGTCCGCTAAGCCATTGGACTGCGGGCTTGATGTTCCATGCTGAAATCCATAGTTCTCAGCAAAACCTTTGAAATCCTGGCTGCTGAACTGTGATCCGTTATCACTCACCAGTCACTGGGATTCTGTGTCAAAAATGGATTTACAGTGATTGATCACTTGCCTTGCTGTTCTGCCAGGTAAAAGAAATCTGCACCGACTTTTCTCCATGGCTTGGTCTGTTGTGAGGTAGAAGTGGCTCCTTTTGCTGTTGGTATCAATGCCTCACAGCATTGAATGTAACCTTCAATGTCTTTATTCATATGTGGCCAGTATAGTAAAGCTCTTGCACGTCTTTTGCACTTTTCAATGCCTAAATGTCCTTCATGTGTGAGTCTCAACATTTGTGAGCGCATTGAAACTGGTATGACAATCCTTTTTGCCCTTTAGATAACTCCTTCCATCACGGACAGTTCCTCTTTGAAATGTTTGTATGGGTGGCTCCGTCTTTGCTCTTCTGATAGACAAATGTTTTTAATCAAGTTTTGCGTTGTCATCAGATGTAACTTCTGCTATTTGTTTCCATTTGTCTTTAGACACAGGCATATTTTTCATTGTGTCAACATGCACTTGTACATCACATTTGGTACTTTGGTACTGCTTGGTACTTTACAGTTCAGAGAAGCTCTGCTGAATGCATCTGCCACAATTAGGTGTTTCCCATGTGTCAACTCAAACCCGAGACTGTATTTTTGAAGGCGGAGTGGCAGACGTTGAATGCGTAGTCTTGGGGGAATCCCCAGAAGAGACTTCAGCCAGCCGAGACATATAATGTATCCAGTGTGTCCGAGGTCTTCCCCGAGTCCTCCTCTCAGTGGGACATGCTCTGAACACTTCCCCAGGGAGGCATCCATGAGACATCTGAAATAGATGCCCCAGCCAACTCACCTGATTCCTCTCGATGTGGAGGAGCAGCGGCTCTACTCCGAGCTCTTCCCTGGTGACTGAGCTCCTCCTCCTGTCTCTGAGGGTGCACCCAGACACCCTTCGGTGGAAACTCATTTCGACCACTTGTATCAGGGATATTCTCCTTTTCGTCATGCCTCAAAGCTCATGACCGTAGCTGAGAGTAGGAACGTAGATTGGCTAGTAAATCGATCCTGTGGCATCCATTGAAAAATTCTGTCCATAAAGATTATGAACCGAACCGATGATAAAGGGCAGACCTGCCAGAGTCCAACATAGACATGGAACAGGGGGGCTGCGTGGGATGGGTGGAGGGTGCCGGGAGGGGGGCGGGCGGTTGTGGGGGGGTGGTGTTGGGTGCTGGTGGGGCGCCGGGCTGGCCCGCTGTGCCCCGTGATGCTGTGCTGGCCTTGGTTTCGTCAGCTATGTTGGTGACTGTCGCTCTCTATTAAAACTAATAAAATATGAATAGGCTAGTCTGCCAAGAGGGCAGGTGATGGTCACAACCACAATAAAAATAAAAAGCATAGAACTCTAACAGTGATTGACGTTATGTACGTTGTCACTGTTGAGCACAAATGCAGACTGTCACGGATCGAGGCAGAAAAACCCCCAAACGCACGACAGATCTGAAGGGGCAGGCAAAGGGAAGGTCCGAAAAAACAGGCAGGGGTCACAAACCAGGAAATCCAAACAGACCAGCAGACAGAACCCAAGGGGCAGGCAAAGAGGCAGAGTCCAGGAATCAGGCAGGCCGCTGCTCCTCCGCGTTGAGAGGAGCCAGATGAGGAGGCTCGAGCATCTATTCAGGATGCCTCCTGAACGCCTCCCTGGTGAGGTGTTCAGGTCCCACCGGGAGGAGACCACGGGGAAGACCCAGGACACGCTGGAGAGACTATGTCTCTCGGCTGGCCTGGGAACGCCTCGGGGTCCCCCCGGAAGAGCTAGAGGAAGTGGCCGGGGAGAGGGAAGTCTGGGCTTCCCTGCTTAGGCTGCTTCCCTGCTTAGGCTGCTGCCCCTGCGACCCGGCCCCGGATAAACGGATGAAAATGGATGGATGGATGGACGATGTTAGAGACTTTATCCCTAACACAGTCCTGCCCAGATTTCATCAACATGTTTCCTGTTCCACCAGATGGAAACACTCGACCTTGTTTATTCAAACATAGCTGGAGCTTACAAAGCTACACCCCTCCCCCACATTGGTCCGTCAGACCAGCTTTCTTTGTTTCTCAACCCTAAGTATTTACCGCTCATCCAACGTGTTAAGCCCACAGTAAGGACAATAAATGTGTGGGCAGACGGGACATACTCTGTGCTGCAGGACCGGTTCAGGCATACAGACTGGAATATGTTTGCCACTCAGGCAACCTGCCACTCCCACACAAACATTGAGAGCTATGCTTCCTCAGTGTTGGATTACATCGCTACCACCATTGACAAGCGTCACCACCCAGAAACAGATCGCCATGTCCCCCAATTAGAAAGCATGGATGAACAAGGATGTCCGTCTCCTGTTGAAGGCCTGTCACACCGCCTTCAGATCGGGAGATGCACAAGCTTAGAGTACTTCCAGGACTTATCTGAAGCGGGGCATCAAGAAGGCCAAGCACCGCTACAAGATCGCGGGTCCAAGCGGCTGAAATGAGCTTCCTCCGTAGGGTGGCTGGGCTCTCCCTGAGAGAGGCATTAAGCTGGCAAGGCACAGATACAAGCAGCGCATTGAGGAGCACTTTGAGAACAATAACCCACGTGACATGTGGAAAGGCATCAGGGCTGTGACGGACTACAAACGCAGGGACCAGCACGCCAGCCACGGCTCCACCCTGCCTGACACCCTGAACAGATTCTTCTCACGCTTCGACTCTCCGAGCAGCAGAAGGTCTGTGGATCTGCCCCAGCCTGAGGTGCAGCATCAGCCGCTCGTCCTGCAGCTGCACCAGGTCTCCTCAGCCTGAGGAGGATCAACACCAACAAGGCTGCGGGGCCAGATGGCGTGTCAGGCCGGACACTGAAGACGTGTGCTGACCAACTGGCCGGGGTTTTCCTGGACATCTTCAACCTGTCCCTGCAGCTGTCCACCGTCCCTGCCTGCCTTAAGTCCTCCATCATTGTGCCGGTACCCAATAAATCATCCGTCTCCTGCCTCAACGACTACCGCCCTGTTGCTCTGACTCCGGTGGAGATGAAGTGCTTCGAGAGGATCCTCCTTAAACACATCAAGGACGCCGTCCCTGCTGGTTTGGACAGTCTGCAGTTTGCCTACAGGGGGAACCGCTCCACGGAGGACGCCGTCTCGCTGACACTGCACTCGGCCCTGACTCACCTGGGGCAGCCTAACACCTACGTCAGGATGCTGTTTGTGGACTTCAGTTCAGCTTTTAACACCGTCCCACCGGACATGCTGGCTCTGAAGCTCCACAGCCTGGGACTGTCTCCACCGCTCTGCTCCTGGGTCAGGGACTTCCTCAGCAACCGGCCCCAGGTGGTGAGGATAGGAGATACCACATCCTCCCCTCTGATCCTGAACACTGGGACCCCCCAGGGTTGCGTTCTCAGCCCTGCTCTCTTCACCCTCTTCACCCACGACTGCTCTGCCATCCACTCCACAAACATGGTTGTGAAGTTTGCTGACGACACCACCGTGGTGGGTCACATCTCCAACAACGATGAGACCCACTACAGAGAGGAGGTCCAGAACCTGATGCTGTGGTGCTCGAGGAACAGCCTTGTTCTGAACACCAGCAAGACCAAGGAGGTCATAGTGGACTACAGGAGGTCCAGTGCGACCGTGTGGTACGGCAGCTGCACGGCGCAGGACAGGAAGGACCTATCCCGGGTGGTGAGGAAGCTCAGGGGATTGTGGGTCACCGTCTGCCTGATTTGGACTCTGTTTACATCTCCAGAGTCCAGAGGAGGGCCAGACGCATCGCCACCGACCCCACCCACCCGGGCCACAAACTGTTTGTCCCGGCCACAGACCCCACCCACCCGGGCCACAGACTGTTTGTCCCGCCCACAGACCCCACCCACCCGGGCCACAGACTGTTTGTCCCGCCCCCATCAGGGAGGCAGTTCAGGACAATAAGAAGCAGCACAGCGAGGCTCAGGAACAGCTTCTTCCCCCGAGCTGTGAAAGCAGTCGTTCCCTTGTAGTGATCTGGGACGCTTTATGCCGGCCCTGCTGTGCTGCTGCTTTTGCACTACTGCCTGTGATTCTCACTCTCTCTGTGTGTATATATATATTGTTTAAGAGAGAATTTAGTTTTTGATTTGATTATGTTATGATGTGTGCCTTAAGCCGTGGGCCTTCTCACGATTTTATTATGTTCGCATAATGATAATAAAGTATCTTGAATCTTGAATCTTGAAGCTGAAAGTGGAGGACACTTGTCCTCCCCTTCCTCAATGAGCTTAACAACTTCTATGCTCATTTTTAGAAGAGGAACCTGTAATCAAGGAGCAGACTAGTGACCACCAACCCCTAACCCTCTGTCCCGCTGATATAGGAGCCGTGCTGAGCAGGATCAATGCACACAAGGCTGCAGGCCCCGATGGCATCCCTGGCCGTGTGCTAAGAGCATGTGTTGGGGAGCTAGCGGGGGTACTGATGAAATTATCAAACCTGTCCCTGCCACATGATGTGGTGCCGACCTGGTTCAAATCCTCCTCCATCATGCCGGTACCACAACACTCCACTCCATTATGTCTCATGTCTCAATGACTAAAATGAACTGGTAAATGGACTGCTCTTATAAAGCGCCTCCTCCACCTTTGCGGTGCTCAAAGCGCTTTACATCAGGCCTCACATTCACCCATTCACACACACATTCACAACACAGTAGGCGACTGCTGCCATGCAAGGCGGCACCAGACCCACTGGGAGTAATTTGGGGTTCAGTGTCTCGCCCAAAGATACTTCGACATGCAGACAGTCAGAGCTGAGATTCGAACCAGTGACTTAATGGTTTCACTGGACAACCCACTCTACCAACTGAGCCACAGCCGCCCAGTAGCACTCACTCCCATCATTTTAAAATGTTTTGAACAGCTGGTCCTGGGACATCTCAAAACATGTCTTCCCCCCACCTTGGACCCCACCAATTTACAGAAGATGCAGTTTCTATTGCGCTGCTCTCAGTACTCTCACACACCAATGATAACACATACACCAGAATATTGTTCATGGACTTCAGTTCAGCATTTAACTCTGTCACCTCCTCTAAATTAAGCATTAAACTCACAGATCTGGGCATCAATTCTTCCATCTGCAACTGGTTACTGGACTTTCTGACCAACAGGCCCAAACATGTTCGGTTAGACAATCACCACTCCTCCACCCTCATAAATTGAATGTTATCTTATCTTATCTAAATCCACTGCATTTTTTCCTCAGATCACTGTCTATTTTTCACTTTATGTGTGTCCGTCTTGTTTGTTCCATGTTTTACCGTGTGGTAGCACAGCCCTCAGTGGCACAAAGTAGGAAATAAAAATGAATAACTTTGTGAGGCTGAGGACCATGATCCACTGTAGATGGAGAACATCCTCCAGTCCCCCTTCTTGAAAAGTGGAACCACCACCCTGGTCTGCCACTCCAAAGGCACTGTCCCCGACCGCCGTGTGATATTACAGAGACATGTCAACCAAGACAGTCCCTTGACATCCATCCTAGCTGGCTATGGATGAGAGGCGAGGCACACCCTGGACACGTCACCAGCACATTGCAGGGCTACATGACGAACAGATAACCACTTATACAGCCACTGACATCTACAGACAATTTGGAGTGATCAATTCACCTAAATTGCATGTTTTTGGAGGTGGAAGGTAACCGGCAAAAGCCCACACGAACACGGGAAGAACATACAAACTGCACAGAAAGAAAACAAACCCGGAACCACCATGCCGCCTGGACAAACCCAACCAAAGCTGCGATATGGCTGTATACCATGTGACATATATAATAAGCATGTATTGTTCCTGCAGAATGGCCTTACACACACACACACACACACACGAGACTACAGCAGCTATTTGAAAGACAGTGAATGAATTATGAAGTCAACAATGCGAGGAGGCTTGCAACATCCTATTCTCCTAATCTCGTTTTATATCCACTATGCAATGACAAGAAAGGCTTTCTATCTAACATCACTCACAAATGTTGTGATTTCCATTTTAGCAGCTATGGAAGATTATGCAGTGTGGATGTATCCTCTAAAAAAAAGAAAATATTTGTAAACTTTTGGATGACTAAGTGTATGTCTCTATGTGTTTTAATGTACCTACCTGAGACAGGGTAGCGGGCTAATGCAGAGGACGCTGCTCTGTCTCTGAGTGCAGCCTCATACTGGCAGCTCTGCTGCCTCCTGTGATTGGATGGCGGCTGAGAAAGGGGTGTAGTGGAGACAGCCAATGATCAAGCTTTCACATGAACAAACGCTCAGGGATGCAGAGAGGAGCTCAAAGGGGCCGTTCATCATCGAGCCATTAAAGGCAACACAATTCTGACTTCTAAAGTCTGTCGTTTTACATTTATCTTTGTGACCTATATCTGATATCATTGTGATGAAGATATTGTGTCTCTCTGATGGCAGAGAACAGAAGAAAGTAATGTGCCATGGGGTTTTGGATGCTATTCCTGTCTTCCCTTTAAGCCACAGTAATCAAAATGTAAAATGAAACTAAAGCAGTCACGTAGATTTAACGGAGTAAAACAGTTCATATTTACCGAAGCATAAAGAAATGAATACTTGATTGTCAATGGTTGACTGTGATCATACATCAGGTAATAGTCCAACTCTGCATCAGTGCAGGATTTTATGCACCATTTGAAAGAAAAGAAAAAAAGAAAAGAGGCCTGGCCATCAGTGGTTTTCATACCTCAAACAGCACATTTAAATCTTTTGGTTGTGCCACGCACATCTCATGTGATTAAAACATGTCAAACTCATTCTGTTCTCTTGCCTCAGTGGTTATTATATTTTCCAGATGTTACATCAGAGGAGAGACAACAATGATGGATGGGATGGAACAAAGGCCTTGATTAGGCTGTTCAAAAATAGATTTAAGATTAGCGATCAAACTAGAATAGAAGGAGGTCAAGAAATAAACAAAAATAAGAAGTGAATAAGGAACAAATGACAAACAGTAATATTTAGCTATCACTGTGGTACCTAATGACATTAGTGGATACAACCAGGCACCCGATTATAGTGTGAGCTTCTGAAATGCATTGTAAAAAGAGCATAATCCCCTCCATTTTGATTGTACTATTTTAAAGGATTCCTATTTTTTTATGGCTGTATTTATGCATTTTCCCTTCCAAATCATCATCTTATTGTATCTTATAGTTTTAGTGTTTTCATGATTCTAAGAGATATATCTGAGGTAATTGACCTGTCCGTGAACCGCCCCTCCCGTCCCACCAATGTGTTTCATCACAACCAAATTATATGGACCCTGTTCCAATCAAGCAGGGTAAGAATGAGTTGGTCTGTTTTTAGAAACAAAGTTTTTTTTGCCATTTTGTGTAAATTACTAAGTTTATTCCAGATCAAACATACAGTACCATAATTACCTCTGCCGAGGAGGGCGTGTTTTCTCCTTCGTTGGCATCTGATCCCTTTCATGTTACCAGTGGTGTTCGCCAAAGTGGAATTTTGGCACCGTTTCTTTTTAATTGAATATGTCCATGAATGATTTGTCATTCATGGACAATGAAGGTGGGGCTTTGCCCCAGCCAATCTTAAACCCCTTTTGATCAGTGTCACACCACCTAGACAGCCAGCGGTTGAATGACGACATTCGGCTAAACATATCGTCACCCGTCAGGTTGGGGAGGGGGCCAGAGAAAACTACGGAGTCCGACATAGTCCTAGCAAAGCTACACACCGACTCAATATTAATTTTAGTGACCTCCGACTGGCGTAGCGGGACGTCATTAGTGCCGACATGGATTACAATCTTACGGTATTTACATTTAGCTTTCGCCAGCAAATTCAAATTTGATTCAATGTCGCCCGCTCTGGCCCCCGGGATACACCTCACTATGGCCGCTGGAGTCGCTAGCTTCACGTTTCTGAGAATGGAGTCACCAATCACCAGAGTACTGTCCTCAGCAGGTGTGTTGCTGAGCGGGGAAAATCTATTAGAAACTTTAACAGGGCGGTGGTGAACTGTAGCGGGCTTTGGGGTACGCTTCCTCCGAACAGTCACCCAGCTTGGTTTTAGGGGTAAGAATTACACCAAGCTATAAATGCTAATGGGTATATGGGTATGTTACGCCATGTTACCGGGGAAAATAGCGTGAGAATCGCGTGAATGAAAACTACTACACGTTTACCTTCAAACTGACCGCGCAATCGATCACTGTGCAGTACATTCATCGCAGATTCGACAGAAATTACGAAACGACATCACAGATTCGACACAGAAATTAAAGAGACAACATCACAAATTTGACAGAAATTAAGGAACGAAATCAGGGCTTAAAACATAACTTCTGCAATGGTATTTTTATAACTGATAAATAAAAGTTTATAAGAAAATAATTAAACACTCCTTATCTTATGTAACGTGAACAAGCATGAACCATATTTTAATTGCAGCACTTGCATTACTGTATTCTAATCACATCACTCAACATCAAAACCATGACAGGTATCGTGTCCAGGTTCTGCAGAACCACGGACAGAAGAACCTGCAGACAGAGACAGAGACAGAGACAGAAAGAGGGACAAACAGAGAGAGAGAGAGCACAAGACTACAGGGAAGAGAGAGAGATTGCTCACATATATTTATAGCATGAATAATCAGATAGAGAGGGAGGAGCTCAGTGTGTCATAGGAGGTTATGCCACCCGTGCTGGCCTATTTTCACATTGGACTTGGACTACGGCAACAGGAAATATTAAATACGAACATTTAACATAAAATAAAACAACAGTTTTTCTCATCCACTTCAGAATGCTTCAACATCACAGACATACTCGCATGACTAGCTTCAAGCTGCTTCCGTGTTTGCCCCGCTTCACGGCATTCAACTAATCGTGTCACAGGAAGTGATGTCATGCTGCGTGCGTTGCTGTTTCTGTTGTAGTAGAGCTGTCTCACTCTGTTCCACCGTGTAACTCCAGATCTGATAAAAAGTCATGAAAATAACTACCCAACCATACCCGAGTCCTGATCTGAAGGTAACTTCTGATTCCCTTCGAGTCTGCGATCACGTGATCGTATTAGGACATCCCTACTGAAAAACCCATTTACGGATTAAAAAGTCTGTTAAAAATATCACAACAATCAACTCTGATTCACTTGAACCTTTCATGGTTGGTGTATAAAGATACCAAGAACAATCTAGGACCTTGTGATGATGATCCAGGTCACCATGTGGACGGTGTAAATCTAATTATGAAAGGAAGGAGCTGCTTGGTGGAGGTTTGTGATGTCTGAGTGCTTTTCTAGTTCCCTTTAGATTAGAACCTGAACATTTAAACGTCAGAATCTCATGTGTCTGTGGCTTATACAGAAAGATGATGATGCTATCATCCAAAGTGGCCATAATCACTGTCACAATTACTGGACTGTATAATCTCTCCGACGGTTGGAACTATTGGAGTTTGTGGGAAGCAAAATGACTGCAGTGATAATAGGGGAAAGATTTGCTTGAGCAAATCTGCTTTTCTGAAACGAGACAGCTTTTCTGAACCATCAAAAAAAAGCTATTTCCCAACAACTGATTCAGAGGGGCCATATTATATTCCAAGGCAATGCGTCGCTGTGGGCATTATCATTTATACAATATATTCAGTAGACATTAACTAACAAATCATTGACTGTAACAAGCCATAGAGAATTACCAGTTTGCAAGTGTGAATACCAGTGTTAAGATTAAAACAATGAATGACAAACCTTTTAACAAGAAATGTAACATCTGTAATCAGCAAAGTGATAAATAAAATATTTTAAACAGAGACCCCAAAAAATCAATCAATAAATAAGAATCCTTGACTTCGCATACAGGTGCATATATATGTTAGGATAATTTTCATTGTCACATAGTAGAGTCTTTTAAAGATGGTGGACCCACGAGGGTCTCTAGAGGAATTCCCTTTGTCTGGGCTATCGTGGGGTAGTTGGCGTCTATGCAAATAACTGAGAACCAGCTACTTTTACTGTGCTAATAAATTGATCTGAGGGAGAGGATCGCTAGAGGTCTGGACGGATGAGGCCTCTCCCGATCGGTAAAGTATCAAAGTTTGTCTGCCTGATTCATTTTGTGTGTGTTTAATTATTTTTACACAGGGTGTCAGGGATATTACCCTGTCAATATAGTACCCCAGAAGCAGTGTCTGTCACATGTAGACTCATGTCTTGAATTCACGATGTTCTCACAACAGAAATTAAAATATATTATTAGATATATTTTATATGAGATATTTTGGTTGGAAAGCAAGACGCAGCTTGAGTGTAGCACACCGAATGCAGCCACCTTACCTTGGGAATGTCCTCGGCCATCCTCTCCACTTCTTTTAACCGCAGTTGAACCACTTCTTCATTAGCAGAGATGATGAGCTCCCGTGTTTCCAAGGACTCGATCTCCTTCTCTATTCTGTACAAGAGGAGAATCCATTGTATTAATTAGTGCCTCACTGAACAGAATATACTGCTACTTCCAAGCAGCTATGAAATACTTGAATTGGTGAGTTTTGTTAAGTGTTTATCATGTGTGCTGCAGTCATTTCTATCATGTACCTCTTTACCAAATCCTTGATTTTCCATAAAATGCCATGCATGTCTGCACATTGCACACACACGGTGTAGTCTACCTCAGTGTTTCCCAACCTTTTTTGAGCTGCGGCATTTTTTACATTTACAAAATTCTGGGGCACACCACCAACCAAAATGACATTCTAACACAGTACATATTAGATTAGATGACCTTTATTATAATACATATAGTTAAGAATATATAATATGGATATCCTTGCAGTAATTCAATTCAATTCAATTCAGTTTTATTTATGTAGCGCCAGATCACAACATAAAGTCATCTCTAGGCACTTTACAGGATTAGCAGGGAAACACAGAACCCAACTTGACCCACAAGAGCAACGGAGGCAAGGAAAAACTTCCCTTTAACGGGCAGAAACCTTGGACAGAACCTAGGCTCATGGTGGACGGCCATCTGTCTGGCCGGCTGGGTTGAGAGAGAGAGAGGGAGAGAGAGAGAGAGAGAGAGAGAGAGAGAATGGCAGGTCAGAGACGAGTCAAGGAGATGGATAGGGAAGTGATAGCGAGACAGAGCAGGAGCAGACAAAAACAAAATGCTGATGCTAGCGATATAAAGCTATAAATGCTAATGCTAGCAACGTGGACTTCAGTGTTGAGGGACACAGGTCCAGGTTCTGCAGCACCACGGACAGAAGGACCTGAAAGAGAAAGAGGGACAAACAGCGGGAGAGAGCGCACAAGACTACGGGGAAGAGAGACAGATTGCACACATATATTTATAACATGAATAATCAGATAAAGGGGGAGGAGCTCAGTGTGTCATGATGTTAAGCCACCAGTGCTGCCTAATGACAGCAGATTGATTATACTGATTACTGCATCGATTAGTTATAAGCTTTGTTAAAAAGCTTTGGTAGAAAGACACACACAAAGCTCTTCCTCAACAGCTCTCAGCCTCTCTCTGTTTTTAGTTTTTATCGCAGTCAAGCTTGAGAAGCTCAGCTGGGACTTTTTGGATTTAGCTACAAGTTCAGCAACAAGGTAGCTAGCTTTGAGGTCTCTCTCGTTTACCTTTGTGGGTTTTCTAAAAAGATTCAATATTCAAGAGTTTTTATTGTTATTATGCTAACATAATAGTGTGAAGGCCCACTGCTGAAGGCCCACTGCTGAAGGCACACATAGGCACAAAAACTAAAAACAAAATCTCTCCTAAAAAACAACAATATTAGTGCAAAATAGCAACAGCAGCACAGTGGGACAGGCACAGAGCGTCCATTCCGAGTCCGAGCTCACAACAAGGGAACGGCTGCTTTCACAGCTCTGGGGAAGAAGCTGTTCCTGAGCCTCACAGTGCTGCTTCTTATTGTCCTGAACCGCTTCCCTGATGGGGGCGGGACAAACAGTCTGTGGCCCGGGTGGGTGGGGTCTGTGGCGATGCGTCTGGCCCTCCTCTGGACTCTGGAGGTGTAAACAGAGTCCCAATCAGGCAGACGGTGACCCACAATCCCCTGAGCTGTCCTCACCACCCGGGATAGGTCCTTCCTGTCCTGCGCCGTGCAGCTGCCGTACCACACGGTCGCTCTGAGACACAGGATGCTCTCTATCGTGGCCCGGTAGAAGTCTTCAAGCAGCACAGAGGAGAGTCCAGCCCGCTTCAGCTTCCTGAGGAAGAAGAGCCGTTGCTGGGCCTTCTTCACCAGGTGTCTGGTGTTGAGTGTCCAGGAGAGGTCAGAGGAGATGTGGATGCCCAGGAATTTAATGTTCTCCACACGCTCCACTGCTTCCCCTCGTATGCACAGGGGGGCGTGTTCAGTCTTCCTGGACCTCCTGTAGTCCACTATGACCTCCTTGGTCTTGCTGGTGTTTAGAACAAGGCTGTTCCTCGAGCACCACAGCATCAGGTTCTGGACCTCCTCTCTGTAGTGGGTCTCATCGTTGTTGGAGATGTGACCCACCACAGTGGTGTCGTCAGCAAACTTCACAACCATGTTTGTGGAGTGGATGGCAGAGCAGTCGTGGGTGAAGAGGGTGAAGAGAGCAGGGCTGAGAACGCAACCCTGGGGGGTCCCAGTGTTCAGGATCAGAGGGGAGGATGTGGTGTCTCCTATCCTCACCACCTGGGGCCGGTTGCTGAGGAAGCCTCTGACCCAGGAGCAGAGCGGTGGAGACAGTCCCAGGCTGTGGAGCTTCAGAGCCAGCATGTCCGGTGGGACGGTGTTAAAAGCTGAACTGAAGTCCACAAACAGCATCCTGACGTAGGTGTTAGGCTGCTCCAGGTGAGTCAGGGCCGAGTGAAGTGTCAGCGAGACGGCGTCCTCCGTGAAGCGGTTCCCCCTGTAGGCGAACTGCAGACTGTCCAAACCAGCAGGGACGGCGTCCTTGATGTGTTTAAGGAGGATCCTCTCGAAGCACTTCATCACGACGGGAGTCAGAGCAACAGGGCGGTAGTCGTTGAGGCAGGAGATGGATGATTTATTGGGTACCGGCACAATGATGGAGGACTTAAGGCCGACAGGGATGGTGGACAGCTGCAGGGACAGCTGAGGAAACCTGGTGCAGCTGCAGGACGAGCGGCTGATGCTGCACCTCAGGCTGGGGCAGATCCACAGACCTTCTGCTGCTCGGAGAGTCGAAGCGTGAGAAGAATCTGTTCAGGGTGTCGGGCAGGGTGGAGTCGTGGCTGGCGTGCTGGTCGCTGCGTTTGTAGTCCGTCACAGCCCTGATGCCTTTCCACATGTCACGTGGGTTATTGTTCTCAAAGTGCTCCTCAATGCGCTGCTTGTATCTGTGCTTTGCCTGCTTGATGCCTCTTTTTAGCTCACTTCGTGCCCTGCTATAGGCCAGCCGGTCTCCTGCTCTGTAGGCTGCATCCCGGGCTCTGAGCAGAAGCCGCACCGTGCTGTCCACCCACGGTTTCTGGTTCGGAAAAACCGTGATCGTCTTTGTGGGAAGGACAGCATCAGTGCAGAAGTGAACATAGGAAAGCACAGATGACGTGTACTCCTCAAAATCTGCATCCTCTTTGAATACCTCCCAGTCCGTGTGCTCAAAACAGTCCTGCAGGGCTGAGGAAGCCTCCTCAGTCCAGACCTGCACGGTCCTGGTGGTGGGTTTAGTCCTGCAGATCAGCGGTTTATAAGCAGGGATCAGGTTCACTGAGATACTAAACACTTTTTATTGATTTTGTCCCTTGGAGGGAAATTTGGTTTACAGCAGTCACAGTCTAACTGTAGTCTGCTGCTGGTCGCAATGTGGGTGAAGTGTCTTGCCGAAGGACACAACGACAGTGCACACATGTGCCACATGTGCCGGGAATCGAACTGCCAACCTCTTAATCATAGGACGACCCTCTCTTTTTTTCTTTTTTTTTTTTAATCTTTTATTTTCTAAATGTCATGTTATTTACAATTGTACAATATATACAGTGATAAAAGCTTGTGTCAGCAGTCCATACGTGCGTACTCGTGCGTACTCCAAACCGGCACCGAAATCATAAAACCATAAACACAGCAAAACATAAGGGTGAGTAGGCACGAGGCCTCTCACCAAATCATAAACACATAAACTCAGGAAACATAATGGTGGACAGACACTTGGCCTCCCACCAAATCAAAACAAATCAATAAAACCAAACATCAGTACTTCAGTCAAAATTAAATTTCAGTGCATCACCGTGCATTTGAACCAAAGTGCTCCCCTCAATGAACCCCTGCAGAAAGTCTTCGTGATCAATGTTCTTGTGTAGTGTCGTTATTGTCCTCCTCACCATGTTCCTGAATAACTTCCAGACGTCCGTTACTTTATTGTCGTAGTGGGCCAGATTCCTCCTGAATTTTACCGCATACCTTGCACGGCTCAAGACCAGGTTTAACAGATTGATGTTCTCCCCCTTCTTCTTCCCAGTCACTCCAAACAGCCACAACGCCTTCCACTCCATCTCCACCACATACCGTCCTCTCCAGCATCTGTCAATCATCTCCTTCATCCTCTCAAAATACCCCTGAAGCTCTCTACATTCAACAAACTCATGCATACACGTTTCTACACTCACGCTACACACATCACATTCTTTCTTCACATTCGCATCAAACCTACTAATTATTACATTATTGAACACCCTATTGTGACGTAACAGAAAATCAGAATCCTCACATTCATGGCTGTTCCATTTCACCCTCAGGTTCTTCCATATCGTTTCCACTCTCACTTCGTTCACTACTCTCACCCACACTCTCTCCGCAGCCGGTCTCCTCACCTCATTCGCCCTCAAGCATTTATACAACATTCTCGTCTTGACATTCTCCAACCTCACCCTCCGTTCACCCTCACCCACATACATCTCGATCTCTTCTTCTTCACACGCTCCGGCCTCCTCCTCAATCATTCTCACCCATTCGCACGGCATTCCACTCTTCATTCTCTCCATCACTCCTTCCGCCGTGCCCCGCCAAATCTCTTCCTCCCTTTCCCTCACCTCATCCACTATCACCTGTGCCCTCATGAACCCCGGTACATGGTCATAGACTATATCCCTGATCTTCCTAAACCCCGCCTTCCACATGACCCTGTTGTACATTGTGTTCCCCTCGTGTGTTATTTGTGGGTTAAAGAACAGTGGTTGCTCCCATACCTGCTTCACGTTCGCACACTCATACTTCACATGCTTCACAAACTCTCCCCATGCCGCCAGTACTTCCTTATAAAACTCGCTCACTCCGTTCATTCTTGCCTTCTTCAGTGCCATGTACACTCCGCTCTCCCCGCACCCCCCACATTTATTTATCGCCTCCCTCAAAAAAACCTTCCACCCATGGTCCCTACTCTTATCCAAATATCTAATCACCGTTTTAACTCTGAGTGCCTTCACCTTATCCCGTAAATTAATCAGCTTCAATCCCCCGTCCACATACTCGTTTTCCAGTACCTCCCTAGCTATCCTGACTCCCTTCCCTCCCTATAGAAAATCCTTAACCAGCTCATCCACATCTCGCATCACTCTCTCCGGCACATCCAACACAGCCATCGCATACACAAGCTTACTCATCACCAACCCATTCACCACAACCACTTTCCCCCTCAGTTTCAACCCTCTCCTCTTCCAAAACCTCAACGACTTCCTGATGCTGTTGACTATCCCCTCGTACTGCATGTCTCTCCCTTCTCTAGCCGCTATCCCTAAGTTGACTCCTAACACCCTAAAATAATCCTTCCTCTCTTTCAGCCCTATGTCCACCCTCCCTATCCTGTCTGCCCCTACATACATTATTTCTGACTTTTCTACGTTGACCCTAGCCCCTGACGCCCTGCCATACATTTCTACACTTTCCAACACCTCTACTACGCTCTCCGTATCCCTCACTGTAACTGTTGTGTCATCTGCATAATGATATAATAAACTCAGTAACTCGGTAACTCTACTCCCCTAATCTTATCGTTGTGCTGCATCAGTGCCGCTAGCGGCTCTGCCGACAGCGAGTACAGCAGAGCCGATAGCGGGCACCCCTGCCTAACTGACCTCTCTAACCTGAACGTGCTGGTCACTATACCGTTAATCTTTACACAGCTCACTGCCCTATCATACATCCTCCTTATCCATCCTATCATCCTATGCCCGAAGCCCACTCGTTCTAGCACCCTGTACAAATATGTGTGATCTACTCTATCAAATGCTTTGTTCAGATCTAAACTCAGTACTATCCCTCCTTTGTCCCTCTTCATGTAGTCTATGGTGTCCCTGATGCTGCTAATCGTGTCTGCTATATCCCTGCCCGGTATGCTATAAGCCTGTGTGCTCCCCACCGCTGTCCCTATCACACTTTTTATCCTGCTCGCCAATACCCTCGCGAATATCTTATAATCTCCATTTAGCATACTAAGTGGCCTGTAGTTTTCCAACTTATCCCTACTTCCCTTCTTGTGAATGATCGTTACTAACCCTGTCGTCATGCTAATTGGCATCTCTCCCTGCTCTTCTATGCTCCTAAACAACCTATCTAGCACTGACACTAATTCCTCCCTGAATTCTATATAAAATTCCCCTATTATTCCATCTATCCCTGGACTCTTATTCCTCCCTAGTCCTGCTATCGCTGCCTCTATCTCTCCTGTCCCATTCTCCCCCTCACACATTACCCTATGTTCCTCGCTCAGCCTACCTTTCACCTGCTCTAGAACCTGTTCCGTGCTTGCCTCATCTGTCTCTTCTTTCCTGAATAGTTCCCTATAAAATTCCTCAACCCTTTCAGCTATCCCTACAAAGTCTGTTATCTTCCCTCCCTCCTTTCCCTCCACCTGTTCTATGTAATTTCTCTTCTGTCTCGTCCTTTCCATCCCTAAAAAGTACCCTGTCGCTCTCTCCCCCTCAATTATATGTTTCGCCCTGCTCCTAACTATTGCTCCCAAACACTTTCTCTGTTCCATTTCCTTAAGTTCATTCTTAATTCTCACATACTCCCCTGCCTCTCGCCCCTTCTCGCTGTCTGCTCTCCCCATCTCCCTAGTCAATTCGTCCTTTAATCCCCTTTCCCTCTCTCTCTCTAGCCTATTCTTATTCCTGCTATATCCTATACTGAGCTTCTTAATCTCCCCCTCTCAACCACTGCGCCACCATCGCCCCACCACAGTGGTGTCGTCCGCAAACTGCACAACCATGTTTGTGGAGTGGATGGCAGAGCAGTCGTGGGTGAAGAGAGCAGGGCTGAGAACACAACCCTGGGGCATCCCAGTGTTCAGGATCAGAGGGGAGCTTTGTCAGATGTGATCAGACATACCCAGGTGGGGAGCTGCTACAGTCTTGTATGCTCCTGGGATGTTGCAGTAGACCTGATCCAGTAGATCCAGTAGACCTGATCCAGAATGTTGTGTTCTCTGGTGGGGAAGGTGATGAATTCGTGGAATTTGGGGAGCACAGCTTTCAGTTCCACGTGGTTAAAGTCTCCAGCTACAATCACAGCAGCCTCTGGATTAGCGTCCATCTGGCTGCTAACCAGGCAGTACAGCTCTTCCAGCGCTAGCTTAGCATTAGCACGCGTTGGTATGTAGGCCGCTATGATCACAGCGGAGCTGAGTTCTCTAACCAGTTTAAACGGTCTGCATTTCACTGCAAGATATTCCAGGTCGGGGGAGCAGAATGTTCCGATCACGTTCGTAGCAGAACACCACGAGTTGTGAACGTACAGCGCCAAACCTCCGCCTTTGGCCTTGCCTGAGGCTGCAGTCCGGTCGGCGCGGAGCAGCGAGCGGCCCGCTAGCTCCACCGCTGCGTCGGGGATGTTGGCGTCCAGCCAGGTCTCGGTGAAGATCGCCACGCAGCTATCGGTCCTCTTTGAGACGATCCTCAGCCGTATTTTGTCCATCTTGTTGACGAGCGACCTGGCGTTGGCGAGGAAGATACTGGGTAGCGCTGGTCTGTGTGGGTTAGCACGTAGCCTAGCACGGACGGCACCCCGCTTACCCCGCTTTTGTTTACGGTATCTTCTTCGCCTCCTTGGCCACAGCGGTGGGATAGTGGGGGTCTCCGATGTCCGCTGAAGCTCGGGAGGGATAAAATCCAAAATAGACGGTATTCCAACCTGGTTTTTCCCCAATTCCTACAGTTCAGCCCTTCCATACTGAATTAGGGCTTGGATTCTCAGAATTGGCGAAAATATAAACAAGAATACAAAAACAAGCACAAAAAGCCGGGAGCCTCGGGCCACAACGTGTGTACGCGCCGCCATTCCGGAACCGGAACCAATTAAAAGTGTTGCCTGTTTCTCATTGTTTGTACGTAAGCGTACAGAATAGTCCATCGGCTTGTTTTGAACGGAAAGGTGTTTTGTTTGGAGACGGCGTTTGAGCTTGCTTGGCACCATGGAGTTATTGGATAGCTTCTCACCACACACCAAACCCAGCGGAGTCGGTGCAGTTGCATCCCCGGTGAAAGTAAATCCAAATGAAAGATAGCTTTCGCTGTATTGCCTTGAGCTCACCGTCGTTTCTTTTTTCTTTTGTCGATCACTTATACCAGGGCCTTCATCTGGGTCTGAATTTTGTCCAGGGCCCTGTTCGGCATTTGCATTTTCTCTTCTCAAAAACGTCTCCATCACTGTCACTTGCTCGTGATCCCAAACTGCCACTGAGGATGACCCCCCCTCAAAGGGGAACCGAAGCGCTCACAAAGTGTAGAGTAGGCAAAAGCCAAAGCATGAAGAACTTTTTTTGGGAAATATTTGTTTTCTGTTTTTTAATAAATGCGTTTTTTTAATCTGCCACACTGTAAATGCAGCGCAGTTGCGTGATGTTTATTTTGAAGTGTGCGCGCTCTTATTTTGTATTGCAAGGAGAAGTTGCTGTACTAGAGTTAGCGGCAGGAACTGAGCGACACCGTGCTCAGGTGCACCGCTGGAGTCTGAAGAGCGATCTACGGGCGGCACACACTTTATTACAGCACAGACACCCGACAATGGTTCATTAGGTGATATTAGATAATTTCCCACGGCACACCTGACGGTCTCTCATGGCACACTGGTTGGGAAACACTGGTATACCTGATAACAATTATCATAGGCCGCCACACTGTTGGGGGCAGTGCTGCTGTTTTTGGGTGGGTGATCACCAGAGGTGTGGACTCGAGTCATGAATTTCATGACTTTAGACTCAACTTGGAAAAATGTTGAAAGACTTGTAACTTAACTTGGACTTTAACAACAATCACTCGTGACTTCACTGGGACTTGAGCTTTGACTTGAAGAGACTTGCTTCTTCCACCAAAACACAAATGAAGAGCGCTCTCTCTCTGTGTGTGAGTGCGAGCTGGCACTCACACACAGAGAGTGCCAGCCCTAACCCTAACCCAGCAGCCAATCCAATTAGATCCACGTAGTTTTGATCTGACAGCATCCAATCAAATTGCAGAACAATTGCAGTAGACATGCTAACCATTTTGCAGAAATGATACTGAAGATAATGTCTTTTGGGTACAAAGATTATGAGGTAGTAAACAAAAAATGAATTGCAGTGTGCAAAACATGCTGGTCGAAGATCACAGACGGAAAGGCAACAACTTCCAACTCCGTTCGACAACTGACTGTCAAACCTTGAGGTGTCATTCCCCAACTAACTCTCCCTGTCTTCACCTCCCGGTGCTCCTGAAATCAGCTCATTCCCATCACCTGTGCTCCTGCCATCACCTGCATCACATCAGTCATCAGTCCGGACACTATATGTACCCAGCTCAGTCCTCTGCTCTCTGCCAGATTGTCAGCGATGTTTCCTACTCTCCAGCAGTTCAGACTGACCTCCCGTGTTTCGCCTGCCCCTTGGGTTCTGTCTGCTTGTTTGTTTGGATTTTCTGGTTTGTGACCCCTGCCTGTTTTTGGACCTTCCCTTTGCCTGCCCCTTCGGATATGTTGTGCGTTTGGGTTTATTCCTGCCTCGATCCGTGACACTGACGTTGAACAAAGAACGGTTAGTAATGTAATGCTCAGCTAACTTTAGCTTATTGGCTAAGTAACTTTGTTAGCTGAGTATTTAATGAGGTTGTAAACACTCTGGTAATGTAACATTGCAAATACGGTAATCTGTTGCGTTCACTCGCCGACTCCTACTTTGATGGACACCCGGAATAAATTGACAAAGTCGGCTTAAAGCGATCTCTGACTATTTTGACAAATCGGTCTAAATACACCGGAATTTACCTCTACTATATAAATACATGGACCCAAATATATAATTATTTCTTAGAAGATATAAAATCCGCTTTGTTTGGGCGTCGCCAATGTTGTTTACGTTGCAAGGCATTGTGGGTGTGACGTGAAATGGCTGTGGCACCCAGTTCACTGCTATTGATTAGTATGGCAGCGCTCTGTTAGCAGCGATCATCGGTCTGAACCACAGCGTCAGCAACGACGAGAGAACAGTGAGCAAGAAGCCAGAGATGAAAATCGACTTTGTGTTCTCTGTAGAGTCTGCGTCGCCATGCCGACAGAGAGAGAGCGTCTGCTGTAAAGGGCTCTGCCTCTCCCCTGAAACAAACTCCGGCAACTTCTCTGACCCATTAAAGTTGAGAAAGCATTGTAAAATTAATATAAGCTATTGAAGTATGAAATGTATTAATTTATAATAATTTGGGATTCTCTTGGTCGCATCTGTAAAAATCCATAAATTAGCTGTTGTTTAAGCCGCAGGGTTCAAAGCATGTGAAAAAAGTAGTGGCTAATAGTCCGGATTTCACTGTACTAGAAATCCCGAAGACTATATTACATAATATCCATCCATCCATTTTCTTGTAGAAGTGAAAACTGCAATTGTCTTTTGCATCTTTACTGTTTTTTGTACTGTGCGGAGCCTGTTTAATTTCATTGCATCACCGTGTGAAATGACAAAGTGCTATTCTATTCTGCATTAACCTATCCCAGCTGACAATGAGCGAGAAGTGGGATGCACCCCAGATGAGATGCCAGGTCATCAAAATCAGTTCATTGCCGTGGTCAATGAGGGTTCACAGACTAGGAAAGTCATGCAACATGTAACGGTAATGACAATAATAGATGCTAGCTACAGCGCTATGCCGTAGCGTACGCCCTAAAATAGACTAAGTTACAGAAAACATGAGTACAGAACACACCACAAAAACAGCAGCATCAGGAGTGGATACACATATGTATATTTGCAGCAGTAAAACTAGTATAATCACGTAGTGCAAACAGAACAGTGCAAGTTACCGGTAGTAAAATGTTCACGAGTTCGAGCCAGAATCATTAAGTGTTCATGAGTCTTACAGCCGAGGGGAAGAAGCTGTTCTTGTGGCGGGAGGTTCTGGTCCGGTTGGACCGTAGCCTCCTGCCTGAGGGGAGAGGGTCAAAGAGTCCGTGTCCAGGGTGGGAAGGGTCGGCTGTGATCCGACCTGCACGCCTCCGAGTCCTGGAGACATACAGGTCCTGGAGCGATGGCAGCTTGCAGCCGATCACCTTCTCCGCAGCACGTACAATGCGCTGCACTCTGTGTCTGTCCCTGGTGGTGGCGCCAGCGTACCACACGGTGATGGAGGAGGTGAGGACGGACTCCACAATGGAGGTGTAGAACTGCACCAACATCTGGGTTGGCAGCTTGAGTTTCCTCAGCTGCCGCAGGAAGTACATCCTCTGCTGAGCCTTCTTGATGAGGGAGCTGATGGTCGGCTCCCACTTGAGGTCCCGGGTGATGGTGGTGCCCAGGAAGCGGAAAGAGTCCACGATGGAGATGGGGGTAGGGGAGTCTGTGAAGGCGAGGGGGGGCGGTGGGGCTGTGACTTTCCTGAAGTCGACAATCATCTCCACTGTTTTCTGGCTGTTCAGCTCCAGGTTGTTGCTGCTACACCAGGACACCAGCCGGTCCACCTCCCTCCTGTAGGCCGACTCATCACCGTCCGAGATGAGCCCGATGAGGGTGGTGTCGTCCGCAAACTTAATCAGTTTAACGGACTGATGGCCGGAGGTGCGGCAGTTAGTGTACAGGGAGAAGAGCCAGGGGGAAAGTACACAGCCCTGGGGGGATCCGGTGCTGATAGTCCGAGTGTCTGAGAACATAGTCCCCAGCCGCAGATGCTGACTCTGGTCCATCAGGAAGTCTCCATGACTACAGATGTCAGCACCACCGGTCTGTGATGATGATGATTATATTTATTAGATAGTATGTTAGAGCAGTAAAAGTACCGTTAAATAGTAGTATGTATTACAGTACAAGTACAGTCAGTCACCCTGTCTAAGAGGAGCATTTCAAAAAACCCTTTGCGGTCACTGTTGTTTCCGTTGAAAGTCCTTCGTATGTAATTCGACATGTAACAATTTCCAATAAACATAAAAATAAATTACTCCATTGATGCAAAATAACAATAAATTAAAAAGACACAAAGTTGGTGGCCCAAGAAAGGGGGGAATGCTGCAGTATTTGCCCGAGTCTACTTCACGCTTGACGTAGTCGGTCAGATATATGAGGCATGTGTCAGTGGAGTGGGATGTTCTGAAGCCCGATTGGAATTCAAAGAGCAGGTTATGCTCGGCGAGGTAGCGGTTGATTTGCTCCTGGATTATTCTCTCCAAGACCTTTGAGATGGAACAAAGGATGGAAACAGGGCGGTAGTTGCCCGGTTCTAATTTGTTTCCTTTTTTATACAAAGGGATAACCCACGCCATCTTGAATTCTTGTGGGACGTGGCACTGATTGATGGATAAATTTACCAGATTGGTTACTATGGGAGCGATAGAGTCAGCTGCTTTTTGTCTATCCTGTACAATTAATTCAACGCAAACCAAATCAATAGTGCAAAGAAGGAAAAGGGAGAGAAAAAAGACTCTAAACTAGAAAAGCACTCCGAGAGCGCAGACCTCCCCCAAAGCAGCTCATTCCCCTCCTAACTGGATCTACATCGTCCACATGGTGATCTGGATCAGCACCAAAAGGTTCTAGATTGTTCTTGGTATCTTTATACACCAGCCATGAAAAGTCAAAGCGAGTTTGAATCCATAAATTAGTTTTAATATTGAAATGTAATATTTTTTCCTAGCGTCATTCTGGATCCGATCCAGATTAAATTCGGGCATGAGATAGAGACCCCCACCCTACATGATTGTGTCAAATTCCATAAACATTGGCCCATAATCAACCGAGATATTGAGGTGCAAATCTTTAAGCTTTATTGAAAGCAATGTTAATGAAAATGTCAAAGTGATCCAGAATCCAGGATCTTTTCTGGGTCATCACCAAAATGTTCCTGCTAAGATTCCAAACATTTTCTGAAAATGTCATCAAGATCTATCCAGTACCTTTTGAGTTATCTTGCTTGATGGACGGACAAACAAACACTGGCAATTACATAAGCTCCACCTCGGCGGCGGTAATTGTCCAATCATTGCATATTAAAAGCCTGAATCATATCAGAAAACGTTTCACACGTCATTCATTTGACATTGTAAAGCTTCATTATTTTTTTCTTTTCAATGTGTTTTTCAAACTCAACAGAGATCTACAGTTTCAGATCATCTCCAAGCCCATTCCATTCTCTAACTCCAAAATATGAACATCTAACATGCGGTTTTTTTAAATAATTTAACCCTTTCATAGAAAGTAATTTTTTTTCTCTCTTAATTTAAAAAGTTGTTGAATAGAGGTGGGAAGACTGTGATTATTTATAATATAATCATAGGCCAAATAAATAATAGCTGTTTTTAAGTACACAATATCTACACGTTTTAAAGTGCCATACTCTGTAAATAGATTTGATTTGATTTTGATTTGAATGCTTTATTTCAAACATGCTATTAACAAAGTCAAATAGAAAAACAAACAAACAGAAAACAATGATAATAGTCAAAATAACAATAACAAAGTCAAAACAATAATGATAATATGAACGCAGCATGTCTGAAAAGGAGTATAATAATAATACATTTTATTTAAATAGCGCTTTTCTAGAAACTCAAAGAGTAGGATGAAGCATTTGCTTATTTAAACCTACCCCTTCTCCACTACTCAATAAACCGTATCCCCAGCATACATATAATACATATCTACCAAAAATAGAAAATAGAGTCAAGAAACATGTTTTTTTTTTATAGAGAATAATTTGAAAATTAACCACATATATCTACAAAATTGAAAATGAAGTAAACAAACATATATATTTACAAAAAATAGAAAATAAAAATAGTAAATAAGCTAATTCATAAATCATCTATGAAAACACCCAATCGTTAAAGCCCTTCTCCCTCACTGTATCTCATGAAAACCATTTGTTTGTACCGCTTTTAAACTGGGTCATGCTTGGACACTGCTTGAGCTCCGCACCCAACCCGTTCCACAACCTCACTCCACAAACAGAAACACAGAAACCTTTTAATGTTGTACGTGCCCGCTGATTATTAGTGGTTTTACAATCAACTTTAATTAATTACTCTAATAGCTCGTTTCTGGAGTTGAATTATAGGGTCTGTGTATGTATTGTATCAACCAACATAAGCATATTGTAGCGTCCGTCAGCTGCTGAAATAAGGACGAGATGTGTCTCACAACAAGATTTTATTAATTGTCACTGTTGGCCGTAACCACGCCACGAACTGAACAGTTAACGTTAAACGCTAATGTCTCAACCCCGTCTCTCTCTCACCCCTCCCCTCCACAGCACCCACACACACACCGCCCCTCCTCCCTGACTCTCTGTAGAGTAGGAGTTACAAACACAAACTGTTACACTGTCCCCCCCTTACTGAATCCCTTGCCCCGAGGGATCACAAACAAAGTCTCTGAGATGGCCCAGGGGCTTCCTCCGCCTCCGGAGGCGAGTTGGCAGCGCTGCAGTATCCTGCCACTGCGCAGGGGGTGAGTCCAGGGGTGGTGGTGCCTTGTCTCTGGGAGGTGGTGTTGGGGGCCTGGGCCGCTGAAGTGGGCGCACATTTCCTTTGTATGGGGCCAACCTGTCCCTGTGAAGCGCCACTCGTCTCCCTCTAGGGGGCAGCTGGACCCTGTACACGACCTCCTCCAATCTCTCCAACTATCACGGCCTAAGGCAGGTAAGAACCCAAATGCGAGGCGGTTTGAGTGGGAGTCCAAAAACAGTTTTAATGTTCGATACTAGGGAGTCAGTCCAGAGTAGCAGACAGAGCAGGTTAGGGGCAGGCGAGGGTCAAACAGCGGGTGGTCAGGCAGGTCAGGCAGACAGGTCCGAGGCGGGAGGCGAGCAGACGGGATTCCGGGATCAGGCAAGGTCGGTACGCGGGGAGGCAGGCGCTGGAAGGGTGCTGGAAAGAGTGGGAACATGACACTACGATCTGGCGGGGTTGTGTTGTCTGGGCTGGGCTTATGTAATCTCAGGGCTGATGAGTGATGCGTTGCAGGTGGTGACGGGAGCACAGGTGCCAGGAATTAGCTGATGGCAGGGCGGAGATGTGGAGGCGGGGAAGGGGGTGTGGAGAGTGGCACAGGCTGTGACACCAACACTTCACAGGGCCCTGACCAGTGACAGTCTAACTTTGGGGACTACCAAGGGCCAAACTTTGTTTGTCTGTTTGTCTGTTTGTTTGTCTGTCTGTCCACGCGCATAACTCAAAAACTAGTAACCCAATCGACTTGAAATTTTGGATCCAGATTCTAGAATTCTTCTTACATCTGGAATTGTGCCTGTGCTGTAACATGGGAGTGTCACTTTAAGAGGGAGGGACACGAATGGCATGATGGGAAAAAGAGTCCAGAAGGTGTCTTGTAGTACGCAGGAGACAAAAATATTACTTGACGTTACTGAACCGAGGACTGTAATTAAAAGTTGCCAAACAAGGATGAACGTGAGTCCAGTCGTTCGTTTCACTTCAGGGGTGCAACATAAAAGTTGTATCTTTTCCCGTTCCGGAGCAGCAAGCTAGAGCAGGTTTGGCCCCTCTGATCCGGAAGCCCTGTTTACTGTCTCACAAGATCCAATAGTCTATTGGAGGCGGAGTCTGCAATCTCTGATTGTCTTTCTAGTTCCTCTTTTGTCTCATCCCCGCTTTCCCGAGCTGGTCACGGGCAAAAGCGTGAGCTGATTCCATCCTATCCTGGATCCTCCTGGAATATTCCGGTCCTGGTGGAACTGCTGGTGTGTCCGGAGGGTTTCCAAACACCATCTCCATGGGGGCCCGCAGCTCCAGACCCAACATCAGCAGAGCAGGTGTGCATGAGGTGGAATCTTGCACAGCAGATCTGTAGGCCAGCAAGACAAGGGGGATGTGCATGTCCCAATCACGCTGGTGGTCTGTGGTGAATATGACCAGTTGTTGCCCTAAGGTTCTATTGAACCGTTCGACGAGCCCGTCACTCTGTGGGTGCAGCGGTGTGGTCCGGGTCTTCTCCATTCCCAGGCGCTCACACATGGCAGAGAAGACTGCCGATTCGAAGTTCCTCCCCTGGTCGCTGTGGATTGTCTCAGCTGCTCCGAATCTGGCGAACATGCCCTCCACCAGTGCATCAGCAACAGTCTCCGCCTCCTGGTTCGGTATGGCGTACGCCTCCGGCCACTTCGTAAAATAATCCATAGCAACCAGGACATAACGGTTCCCCTTGTCTGTACGTGGAAATGGGCCCATTATGTCCACTGCTACTCTCTCCATCGGGGCTCCCACTGCCAGCTGCTGAAGGTGGGCACGGGATTGGTCGGGGGGGGGGGGCTTTATGTGCTGTGCAGAGGTCACAGCAGCGGCAAAAGTCCTCCACGTCCCGCCTGAGCTGGCCCCAGTAGAAACTCTGCTGTAGCCGGCCAAGGGTTTTTGAGATCCCAAAATGCCCGGCTCCAGCCGTGCCATGACAGGCCTTTAGCACGGCTTCTCTCACGGCTCCAGGGACCACCGCATGCCACCTCTCTTGTCCAGTAGCTGGCGCCTTCCAGGCCCTCAGAAGCACCCCGTCCTTAAGCCGAAGGGCTGCAAATTTCTCATAGAATCCCTTAGTGGCAGGAAAGCACCCGGCGACCGGGGCCTCCTTCCGGACTCTATCCACTGCAGCACTGGTTGGAGGTCAGCATCTTTTTCCTGTTGTTCCTCCACTCTACAGACCCAACAACCTGCGCTGCTCTGCAGGCTAGTCTGTCCTCGCTGGGCATGGGGTCGTGTTTCACCTTGGCGCAAAGCTCCACCTCCCGGGCATCCCTCTTATCGCAGTACCAACAGCTCTCAGAAGCACAGGGGCGTCGGGACATAGCATCCGCATTTGCATGGCAAGCGCCAGCCCTGTACTCCACGTGGAAGGTGTATGGCACCAGCTCCTCCAGCCAGCATGCAATCTGCCCCTCTGGCCAAAGGGGAGGACCCGAAACTGCCACAGCCCCCTGCCAGTACAGAATGCGGTTTTCGGTCTTGCTTCTGGGCTGAGAGGCACCTGCCAGTAACCGCTGCGCAGATCTAGGGAGGAAAACCAGGAGGAGCCGGAAATTAAGTCCAGAGACTCATCAATACGGGGTAGCGGGTACAAGTCTTTTTTCGGTCGGGAGGGGGGGGCTACGGATGGGCGACTCCGTCAGGGCTTCTTTCAGGTAGCTGAAAGCCTGCTCACAGTCTGGGGACCAAGCAAAGTCACTGTCCTTTCGCTGCAGGCGGAACAGAGGCGCGGCTATGCAAGAAAAGCCACGCACGAACCACCTGTAATAGGATGCTCTTCAGTTCTCTCAGGGTGGTGGGGGTTGGCCAGTCCTTTAATGCTCGCACTTTTTCGTCCAGCGTGCTGATGCCCTCGCCCCCAATCTTGTGCCCCAGGAACTCCAGCTCCCTCCTCATAAAGGGGAGGACCCGAAACTGCCACAGCCCCCTGCCAGTACAGAATGCGGTTTTCGGTCTTGCTTTTGGGCTGAGAGGTACCTGCCAGTAACCGCTGCGCAGCTCTAGGGAGGAAAACCAGGAGGAGCCGGAAATACAGGGCGAGGGCTGTGGTTGTCGCGTGTCTGGTGCAGTGATGCGGCTCTGATTAGCTCAGTCAGTTCAGCAGCCCAAGCTGGTTTCTCTTGACCTGGGTCACTATGAACCACAGCCCTTGTAACTGGCCCTTGGTAGCCCTCGGCAGCGCCCCCTACAGCCTCTCTCTTCACCGCCAGCTCCAGGGCCTCTTGCAGACTACAAGGATGGGCAAGCTGTGTCTGCCTCGTGCGCTCCGCAGCGTGTTCAAACTCCATTTCATACCCCCGCTTGCCAGAGTAGCCACCGTCCATTACCGTCTCCTTGACTTTCGGGTGAGGCCCTCTCCCGTTGCGTTCAGCCTTTTGCGTAGCCGACGAGCAGAATTAGCCGTAGCTAAGCTAACGGAGTTTAGCGCAGAGGGTTCCGTGTTTTAACTTCTGACTGAAATAAGGACGAGCTTTTATTAATTGGTCACTGTTGGCCGTAACCACGCCACGAACTGAACAGTTAGCGCGCTAATGTCTCAACCCCGTCTCTCTCACCCCTCCCCTCCGCAGCACACACACACACCGCCCCTCCTCCCTGGGTGCCTATGCGGACTATCTGCAGAGTAAGAATTACAAACATTCTTAGAACATGAACTGTTACAATATAATAAGGTCTGTCGGCTTTTTATTTTTATTTTATGGCCACCTCTAAATACAAATGGCAATTTCAGTGGTTAGATTCATTCATTCATTTCCCTGACCGCTTCATCCGAAATACGGGTCGCACTTATTGCTGAAGTCTGTTCCAGTAATCTACACCCTGGACAATCTGCCAGTTCATTGCAGGGCCTGGTTACAGTTTATATTCAAAAGGATTCATGACAACTCTTCATATTTACAACAACTATGGCTACTATACAAATAAGCATTGATTAATATCCATTATTTTAGCATTAGCTCTGTGTATTTCATATTAATTGGTAACAATGTGTTGTTGATTTTTCTATGATGTGGTAAAACGTCACCTTTCTTTGTTCTAGAACTATTCGTAGATTTTTTTGGTTTGCTTGAAGGTCCCACATGATGAAAAACTCACTTTCATCATGTTTCTACAGTATTATGGTGATGTTGGGTCCTTATAAACCCCACAACAGTTAAATAAACCATGCAGCCAATCCTTCGTAGTTTGGGTCGGTCTGTAATCACCTCCTGAAACACAGATACTTCAGATAAGTGTTTGGGAACTGCATTAAGATTTATAGTAAAGTAAGAGCTGAGATATGTACCCCGGTTATCGTTAAAGATGCACTGTATTACATGTTTACGTTTGTCGTAACTCTAATTTTTGTGTTGGTTATGTTCATTTTTGTAAAAGTTTTCTTATTCTTTTTTGAGAGTTTGTGCTCGCAGTAACTCAAATCTTGAACAGGTGGCATCTTTAAAGAATAAGTAGAAGTAATTGCTCTTTGATGCTCTTTTAATTTCAGCCAACTTTCCAGTGCAGACTGCAACAGACCTGCCCCCCCCCCCACCCGTCCATCTGGAAAACCATCAAGGAAAAGATTCTGAACTCTTCATGACTATTTCATGAAACAGTGAAGGAAGGGGTCAACATCTGAGCCAAGACCAGCACGCAAGCAGGATGTCTCAACTTCTACCATTGAAAAGAGCTTGATGTTGGATCGCATAATTAACCTTAACACCTAAAATTAGATCTAATAGCATAGAACTCCCATTTATCCTCGCCACTTGCTACCCCCCCACTGCAAAGCTGATGAAAGCTAAATAGAGACTAAGATGATCTCTTGAGTAAAGATTTACCATTTATTAAATGCTATTTAATGTCACTAGAACTTTTAAATTTGACATACCTGATGATAACGCTTTGCAGCTTCTCTCTCTGTTGCTGCTCATCTTGAACCTGAAGCTTAATGGCTGCCTGCTCCTCTTCTGACTGCTGGCTCAGACCATCCATCAGCCACTGCTCCCTGAGGGCTTTCTTCTATCAGTCAAGCAGACCAACACACGCAAGCATAATTTCAGTGACAGACAGTCTTCACAGCAGCATTTCTCACTTTGTTCATCGTCATGGAAACATAGGCACAAATACTCATGTTTCAAATACTACTGTCTGGACACACGAAAATAAAGAAAACGATTAAATTAGAAGGTGAGTCGTTACATTATAGGCTCTTACTGAAGGCATCAAAAGTATTAACACATGGAATTATGTAGAATGAAAAAAAAATTAAAATCTAAAATAAAGGGCCACGTGTAGCTGTAAGACAATATAAATGTAACAAAATGGAATGTAAATTAATGTAACTGCTCTTTAATATTAAATTAGTTTACATGTATTACTTATTCAAATTTCTAAAATCAGATATACATTTGCATAGATGTAAAACAAATCCGTTTTCTAGTTGCTTTGTTACCAAATCCTTTTAATTTTTCAGGTTAAGAAACCCACATTATTAATCAATCAACAACCAAAGTAAGTGAATAAAGAAAAATGCATGTTGGCGCAGTGTTTAGCGCTCAAATGCGATCTGTGTTCTCCCCGTGTCTGGGTGTGTGTTTTTGTGTTCTCCAGTTTCCTCCCAACTCCAAAAACACCCAATTTATGTAAAATGATCACTCCAAATTGTCCGTAGTGAATAAGTGTGGAAGAGAATGGTTAGTTATCTCTGTGTGGCCCCACGGTGTGCTGGCGACACGTCTGATGTGTCCCCCGCCTCTCGCCCATAGCAAGCTGCGATAAGCTCCAGCAACGCCTGTGACCCGCAAAGCGACTGTAGACGAGACCATCATCGTATCGACAAGAAAATGGATGGATGGAATCATCCAATGACAGAGGAGAATGATACAAGCAACAATTGTGAGCTGCTAAGAACATGTATAGCTAATAAACATACGTTTTTATCCATCCATTTTCTTTGGATCAAGAGGTGAGGGACACCCCAGATGTTTCGCCAGCGCATCGCATGCTGCCCATACATCCAGGGGCAGTAACCCCCAAGCTGGGTGCATGGCTCCAGTAGTGATCAGTGCACTAGGGGCAGTAACACCACAGCTCGGTGCATTGCTCCAGTAGTGATCGGGGCACTAGGGGCAGTAACCCCCAAGTTGGGTGCATTGCTCCAGTAGTGATCGGGGAACTTGGGGCAGTAACCCCCAAGCTGGTTGCATGGCTCCAGTAGTGATCAGGGCACTAGGGGCAGTAACCCCCAAGTTGGGTGCATTGCTCCAGTAGTGATCGGGGAACTTGGGGCAGTAACCCCCAAGCTGGTTGCATGGCTCCAGTAGTGATCAGGGCATTAGGGGCAGTAACCCCCAAGCTGGGTGCATGGCTCCAGCAGTGATCGGGGCACTAGGGGCAGTAACCCCCAAGTTGGGTGCATGGCCCCAGTAGTGATCGGGGAACTTGGGGCAGTAACCCCCAAGCTGGGTGCATGGCTCCAGCAGTGATCGGGGCACTAGGGGCAGTAACCCCCAAGTTGGGTGCATGGCCCCAGTAGTGATCGGGGAACTTGGGGCAGTAACCCCCAAGCTGGGTGCATGGCTCCAGTAGTGATCGGGGAACTTGGGGCAGTAACCCCCAAGCTGGGTGCATGGCTCCAGCAGATACAAAGAACAACATCCGATGTCTCCGTGTACAAAAGCACAGTCCTAGGGTCCTAAGATTCTGCTAGAACCCTCAAGCTCCCAGGCCTCTGGTGGACCCGAGCTGGAAGGGGACACCGTACTGTCCAGGTGTCTGCAAGAATCAATTTATGTGCCATTTCACTGTAAAAACCACAAAGTGCTTTGTTCAGGGTCATCGCGGCTTGTGGAAAGAAGCTTTTGCTGTGTCGCGATGTGCCACCTTTAATGGAGCGATAGCGCCTCCAAGAGGAGAGACATTCAAGCAGGTCGCTGGCCGGACGCAGCGGGCCTTCGTCATGGCTGATTCCCAGGACAGTAGTCTCTGTTATAGATGTCCTCTCGGACTGACAGCCCGACTGGCAGAGCGGACCACTCTGTTTAGAGCTTTCCTCTCCTTTTGGGTGGAATGTCCAAACCACAGCGTGATACAGTTTGCGATGATACTTTCAATCGTACAACGATAAAAGTTTAAAAAGTTTAAAATGCATGGGCGAGATGGGGTCACTGACAAATGTCCTTATTTTTTAAAGAAAATACGTTTTTTTCTATGATATCTTTAAACGAATCAGAAATACTCTCTCTATATTGCTAGCGTGGTAAACGACTATTCCAGCTGCAACATCCACGTCGCTGTCTAGAGCAGGGGTCCCCAACCACCGGGCCGCGGCCCTGTACCGGTCCGTGAGGCATTTGTTACCGGGCCGCAAAGAAAGAACAACTAATGTATACAATTTCCGTTGTATCGATTATCAGCGTCTAAAATGTGTTTTATTTTGAAAAACGACCGGATTTTCTCCAACGTAACAATCGCCTCTTGATACGTTGCGAAAAAAAACCAGCCGTGAACTCGCGAAAATTAATAAAAAGAAACAAAAGTCTTTGGAGAGCTTCTTTGCCGAGGAAAAAAGTCCAACTGAGGAGGAAGAAGAGGAGGAAGAGGAGGAGGAAGAAGAGGAGGCGTTGACCTCCAAGAAGAGAAACCAGGACTAAGACTTAAAACTCGGGTTTTAACAGCTGACTGGCTTCGTTAACGAGCAATGGAGGGTTCAAAACTGCTTCGGCACATTGAGACCAGAACCCGGATTAAAAAACAAGAACCTGGATTAAAAGACAAGAATGTGGAATTTATGAAACAAAGAACCATGAAGGACAAGTAATTATTGGGACAACAATTTATGGTGAGTAGATGTTGTGTTATTGCAAGTGCATAATATAAAGTTTATTGGTAAGATTATATTCCTCTTTTTAAATGTAATTATACGCCCCCCCCCGGTCCGTGAAAAAGGTTGGGGACCGCTGGGCTAGAGGTCCGTCTCCAGCAGCATCGCTACAGGGTTCTGATGGTACCATGTGTTTATCCTTGCATCAGAAGGCTAATGATGAGTAGAAAACTCTGCAATCATGTTGGCACAGCTGAACACAGTTTAGCTGCTCAGAGAAGCGATGGAAAAGACCTGGGTGACCCAAACCTTTGAGCGGTAGTAATATATATATATATATTACACCGCTGACACACACATCTTTATAATATCTAGAGGTGACGACCACACATTGACACAAGAACGTAATCACCTTCATGTATTGGAGTTTTGATTTCTCTTCCTCAATTTGTCTCCTTTTAATGGCAATGTTCTCTTGGATTCGTCTTTTGTCCTGTGAGGGGAAATCACACGGCATTTGCTTATAACAACATGAAAACTATTCCACTGCGTCTCTGCTTTGACCTTGAGATGACGGTTGCTTAAATGTCAAGAAATTAGAAATCCCTTCATCAAAGAGCACGAGGATCAGGGGAGAGAGAGAAGGGTCCAGTTCTATGCAGGCGCATAATACTCCCAGATCATGATATTAAAGACAAATAAACCTTTGCATTATTACAAATCAAACGTTAACAATGATATGAAATGTTTTAAATATGTCTTGATGGAATAAAGATGAACGGTGATAAAAGGTGACGAGGCCAGAAGAGGAAAGTTGGTTTGAAATATATTTCAAAGTTCACAATAATATAAAATCGCATAATGCTATATGTCTGTCTTTGAAATATTCACATTTGTTAGAGAAGTTTTATTCATGAAGTGTTTAAAGTACGACAGGAAATGTTCTGTGAGAATAAAGAATAGTCCGTCATTTCTGTCTCAAACAGATGCTGCAGGACAGCGTCCCTCATTTCTGTCTCAAACAGATGCTGCAGGACAGCGTCCCTCATTTCTGTCTCAAACAAATGCTGCAGGACAGCGTCCCTCATTTCTGTCTCAAACAGATGCTGCAGGACAGTGTCCCTCATTTCTGTCTCAAACAGATGCTGCAGGACAGCGTCCCTCATTTCTGTCTCTGACAGATGCTGCAGGTCAGCGTCCCTCATTTCTGTCTCAAACAGATGCTGCAGGACAGCGTCCCTCATTTCTGTCTCATACATGCTGCAGGACAGCGTCCCTCATTTCTGTCTCAAACAGATGCTGCAGGACAGCGTCCCTCATTTCTGTCTCAAACATGCTGCAGGACAGCGTCCCTCATTTCTGTCTCTGACAGATGCTGCAGGTCAGCGTCCCTCATTTCTGTCTCAAACAAATGCTGCAGGACAGCGTCCCTCATTTCTGTCTCTGACAGATGTTGCAGGACAGCGTCCCTCATTTCTGTCTCTGACAGATGTTGCAGGACAGCGTCCCTCATTTCTGTCTCTGACAGATGTTGCAGGACAGCGTCCCTCATTTCTGTCTCAAACAGATGCTGCAGGACAGCGTCCCTCATTTCTGTCTCAAACAAATGCTGCAGGACAGCGTCCCTCATTTCTGTCTCAAACAGATGCTGCAGGACAGCGTCCCTCATGTCTGTCTCTAACAGCTCTGTCAGGAACGGTATAGCGAGTCAGTACACACACACACACACACACACACACACGTAATAAACATGTTTCTCCCTCAACTACATTCTTGTCACACAGAGACAAATGTCTTACAGCTCTCAACTAAGAGCCCCTCTTTGTAATATGTTAGCATCTAGCAAGTGCTAGCAGCTAGCTAGTAAGTTACAACATGTAGCTTTAACCAGAGCTGGTTGCCGCTTCATAAACAGAGAGAACAAATAAAATTAAAATACCGTATTTTCACGACCATATGATGCACCTGGTGATAAGGCGCCGTCTCATTAACGGCTGCTTTTTCGGTATTTTAGAAATACATAGGGGGCCACGGTTCAAGAGGAGAGGGCATGATGAGTGCGCAAAATAGAGCCGGAGCAAAACTGAGTTTGGTACACACATTTTTCGAATCGTCATTAATCAAACCCATCAAAGTCCTCATCCTCTGTTTCTGTGTTGAACAGCCGCACTAGATCTCCGTCAAACATGCCGGGTTCCCTTTCTTCACTGTCAGAGTCACTTTCCGTGCCGTGCGGCGGCGACTCGGAAATGATTCTGCGACGGCTCGAACAACAATGCTAGCAGACAGTTAGCCCTAGCATCTACACTCCATTCACAAACTGTGGCGTGACTCGCCCTGCGCTGCCTTCTCTTCATGAAACTGTGGTCTCTATCTGTCATCCAACGCCCCCACGCAGCTTGCAGTTGAACGGATCGCAGGAGCCGAGTTGCTGCAGGTCTTCTTCTTGCTTCCTCCTCTTCCTCCATGGATTCATTAATGCTGGATTCTCTCTCCGCTGCTCTATTCCCGTGTTCTGCTGCGGGACCGACAGCCTCGAGTTGGAACTCCGTTTAGTCAGCACGCCATAATACTGTCTCTAACAGATGCTGCAGGACAGCGTCCCTCATTTCTGTCTCAAACAGACTTTAATACTATGGACAGCACCGGTACGTATCACTCCACGAGGCTCCTGACTATAATACTATGTTGAAGGACAGCACCGGTACATATCACTCCGCGAGGCTCCAGACTATAATACTATGTTGAAGGATGAACCGGTACGTATCACTCCGCGAGGCTCCAGACTATAATACTATGTTGAAGGACAGCACCGGTACGCATCACTCCGCGAGGCTCCAGACCATAATACTATGTTGAAGGACAGCATCGGTACGTATCACTCCGCGAGGCTGCTGATCATAATACTATGTTGAAGGACAGTACCGGTACGTATCACTCCGCGAGGCTCCTGACTATAATACTATGTTGAAGGACAGCACCGGTACGTATCACTCCGCGAGGCTCCTGACTTTAATACTATGGTGAAGGAGAGCACCAGTACGTATCACTCCGCGAGACTCCTGACCATAATACTATGTTGAAGGACAGTACCGGTACGTATCACTCCGCAAGGCTCCAGACCATAATACTATGTTGAAGCACAGCATCGGTACGTATCACTCCGCGAGGCTCCAGACCATAATACTATGTTCAAGCACAGCATCGGTACGTATCACTCCGCGAGGCTCCTGACTGTAATACTATGTTGAAGGACAGCACCGGTATGTATCACTCCGCGAGGCTGCTGATCATAATACTATGTTGAAGGACAGTACCGGTACGTATCACTCCGCGAGGCTCCAGACCATAATACTATGTTGAAGCACAGCACCGGGACATATCATTCCGCGAGGCTGCTGATCATAATACTATGTTGAAGGACAGTACCGGTACGTATCACTCCGCAAGGCTCCAGACCATAATACTATGTTGAAGCACAGCATCGGTACGTATCACTCCGCGAGGCTCCAGACCATAATACTATGTTGAAGCACAGCATCGGTACGTATCACTCCGCGAGGCTCCTGACTGTAATACTATGTTGAAGGACAGCACCGGTACGCATCACTCCGCGAGACTCCTGACTATAATACTATGTTGAAGGACAGCATCGGTACGTATCACTCCGCGAGGCTGCTGATCATAATACTATGTTGAAGGACAGCACCGGTACGTATCACTCCGCGAGGCTCCTGACTATAATACTATGTTGAAGGACAGCACCGGTACGTATCACTCCGCGAGGCTCCTGACTTTAATACTATGGTGAAGGAGAGCACCAGTACGTATCACTCCGCGAGACTCCTGACCATAATACTATGTTGAAGGACAGCACCGGTACGTATCACTCCGCGAGGGTCCTGACTATAATACTATGTTGAAGCACAGCATCGGTACGTATCATTCCGCGAGGCTGCTGATCATAATACTATGTTGAAGGACAGTACCGGTACGTATCACTCCGCAAGGCTCCAGACCATAATACTATGTTGAAGCACAGCATCGGTACGTATCACTCCGCGAGGCTCCAGACCATAATACTATGTTGAAGCACAGCATCGGTACGTATCACTCCGCGAGGCTCCTGACTGTAATACTATGTTGAAGGACAGCACCGGTACGCATCACTCCGCGAGGCTCCAGACCATAATACTATGTTGAAGCACAGCATCGGTACGTATCACTCCACGAGGCTCCTGACTATAATACTATGTTGAAGGACAGTACCGGTACGTATCACTCCGCGAGGCTCCTGACCATAATACTATGTTGAAGCACAGCACCGGTACGTATCACTCCGCGAGGCTCCTGACTATAATACTATGTTGAAGCAGTTCATGACTAGTTACAGGCACCGCTCATACTACATATTAAACTACTAACATGTAGAGGTCCATTACTAGCTGATAAAGTTAATGTTCTGTTACAGAACGCTGCATGTTTAATCTGGTTAATCTAGACGCAGACTCTTTAGGATTGAGAGCGAATGACGGTGAAATTGTCGGATATGAATGTGTTTGAATGCTTTTGATTTGATGGATATGGTTTAATGAAGGCAAGTTATGGGGAGTTTTATTGTGTTAGGTAGATACAGTTATGAGAATGTTTATGACAGGTGGAGGCCGTTGTATGTATACGGCAGCTATGATCAGGTGTATCGATCGAGCGGTGGGGGGGACTGCCATGCCCCCGCCGGAGCAGGAGGCGCCGCTGGAACGGGGCTCCAAGGAAGGAGGGGCCGCTGTTTGTCCCTCTTTCTCTTTCAGGTCCTTCTGTCCGTGGTGCTGCAGAACCTGGACCTGTGTCCCTCAACCCTAATGTCCACGTCGCTAGCATTAGCATTTATAGCTTTATATCACTAGCATTAGCATTTATAGCTTTATATCGCTAGCATTAACATTTATAGCTTTATATCGCTAGCATTAGCATTTATAGCTTTATATCGCTAGCATTAACATTTATAGCTTTATATCGCTAGCATTAGCATTTATAGCTTTATATCGCTAGCATTAGCATTTATAGCTTTATATCGCTAGCATTAGCATTTATAGCTTTATATCGCTAGCTTGTTTTTGTCTGCTCCTGCTCTGTCTCGCTATCGCTTCCCATCCATCTCCTTGTTTTTGTGCCATTCTCTCTCTCTCTCTCTCTCTCCCTCTCTCTCTCTCTCAACCCAGCCGGTCAGACAGATGGCCGTCCACCATGAGCCTAGGTTCTGTCCAAGGTTTCTGCCCGTTAAAGGGAAGTTTTTCCTTGCCTCCGTTGCTCTTGTGCAGGGCCGGCTCTAGGCATAGGCGAGCTAGGCGATTGCCTAGGGCGCCACCTGCTGGAGGGGGCGCCACTCCAAGCCTCGAAAAAAAAAATATATATATATATATAAAAAAAAAGGAAAATAATAAACTAATAAACGTATGTTAGAAAGCCCATATTATTATTTTGCCGTTGCACGGCTCATAGACGCGTTTTCAGCCGATAATTGTTCGTTCTGACGTGAGTTGTCACATGTCCCATGTTCGTGAACACACCATGGTTCTCCGACGCCTTTGATTGCGTCATCTCCGTGTGCAGCGTCGAAGCTGGAACAGTTTCCCTCTCCAGACGACGGTAGAACGCCATTATACCGTGGCTTATCTGTCTTTACAGATATTCTCTACTTCTGTCTGTTCAGTGATGTGCGTACATGCCAGAAGAACACAGCATAATAAATCGAGCTTTATTTGTGCCATGCAGTGCACACACAGTAAATCTGGTGGGAGCTGATGGGCATAAAGCTCTGCAGATGCCAGTGGTTACTTTGGCTACCTGCAGAAGCTTTTCACACTATTTTCTGCCTCCACTCAGAGATGGTCCATCTTAAAAACACATGTCCACACAACACTGAAATCCTGGTCAGATACTAGGTGGGAAAGTCGGATCAACAGTGTACAGGCTGTGAGATACCAGGCTGCAAAAGTCAGAGATGCACTTTTGGAAGTGAGAGACCACACCACAGATCCGGTGATAAAAATTGAGGCACAGTCTTTAGCTGAAGAGGTTGCATCATACCGTTTCTCTGTCTGTACTGTGATACGGGATGACATCCTGACAGAAATTCAGCATGTCAACAAGTTATTGCAGTCTGAGACAATGCAGACGGATGTTGCAGTTGATCTGGAGAAAACTGAAGCCTCTCTTACCAGCTACAGAGACACTGGATTTGCTTCTGCACAAGCATCTGCCAAAGAAATGTGTGAGGAGATGAACGTTGAAGCTGTTCTTAAGCAGAAGAGACTAAGAGACAGTTCTCCTACGAGGCTCCTGGTGAGGAACTGACTGAAGATTTCCTTTTTCAATATGGTGGTAGATGTCTGCATTGTGTCACTAAGGGAAAGATCACAGACAATGGGTGAAGTCGATAAAAGGTTCAGTGTGCTTGTCAACTTCCCCCAGCTGCCCAAGGAAGAGCTGGAAAAGCCGTGTGAGAGACTGAGCAGTGCCCTGAGCTGGAATGGGCAGTCCGACCTGGATGAACAGGAACTGGCACTGGCACTGGCAATCTGACGAGTGACGATATGTTTAGCCGCATGTCGTCATTCAACCGCTGGCTGTCTAGGTGGTGTCCGGAAAACAACGTGGGCTTCGTAAATAACTGGCAGACATTCTGGGGAAAACCTGGTCTTATTAGGAGAGACGGTGTCCATCCTACGTTTGGTGGCGCAGCTCTCATTTCTAGCAATCTGACCGAGTTTGTTAGACAACCAAAACCCTGACAATCCAGAGTCGGGACCAGGAGTCAGAGATGTAGTCCTACACCCATCTCTGAGCGTCCTCTGGATCAGTCACCCACCCAGAACCCCATCCAGAACCCCACACGGAACCCCATAGAGATGGTGTCTGTTCCCCGACCCCCTAAGGTTGTTAAATTGTACAGGAGACGTGTTACTCCTGGAAACCTCATAAAAATAAAAACTGCCGCCACAGAAATTAATAATAGTAAAACCATTAAATGTGGACTTTTGAATATTCGCTCTTTGGCGTCAAAGGCATTTTTAATAAATGATCTGATCTCAGATCAGCATGTAGATATTTTCTCTTTGACTGAAACCTGGCTGGGTCCTGGAGATCATTTCAGTTTAAATGAAGCCACGCCTCCCAGTTATGTTAACTCTCACATTTCTCGAGACGCCGGCCGAGGAGGTGGAGTTGGAGCCATCTATAACTCTGAGCTCCAGATTAACCCTAAACCTAAATTAAACTAGACCTCCTTTGAGAGTCTTATTCTTAGTCTGTCTCTCCCAGCATGGAAATCAAGCCAGCCAGTCCTGATTGTTCTAGTTTACCGCCCTCCAGGCCCAGACTCTGATTTCATGTCAGAATGTTCTGAGTTTTTAACAAGCTTAGTTCTGAAAGCAGAACAGATACTTGTTGTGGGAGATTTTAACATTCATGTAGATGTCAGTGACGACTGCCTTGCTACTGCCTTCCTCTCATTACTGGACTCAATTGGCTTCTCCCAGAGAGTGAACGAACCCGCCCACAGCTCTAACCACACCTTGGATCTGGTTCTCATGTATGGTATTGATATTGATCAATTAATCGTATTTCCACTGAACCCTTTTTTATCAGACCACAAGTTCATCACTTTTACGTTTGTATTATTGGACTACGTTCCATCAAACAGAACAGCCTTGACTAGATGTCTGTCTGATGGTGCTATTGCTAAATTCAAAGAAGTGATCCCGTCAGCATTAAACTCTTTATCAAGCCTTAACATTACTGAGGAGTCGTGTGGTAACTTTAGCCCCTCCCACATAGATCATCTTTAGGTGGTGCTGGGGACTTGATGCGCATGACGCTTGACTCCATCGCCCCCTTAAGCATTAAAAAACTAAAACCAAAAAGGAAAGCTCCGTGGTTCAATTCTGAGATTAGATTGTTAAAACAAACATCCCGAAGACTGGAGAGAAGGTGGAGCTCCAGTAAATTGGAGGAGTCTTGTTTAATCTGGAAAAACAGCCTCAAAATGTACAGGAAGACGCTCCGCAAGGCAAGAGGAGCATATTACTCATCTCTAATAGAAGAGAACAAATCTAATCCAAGGTTTCTCTCTGACACCGTAGCTAGGCTAACACAAAGCTAGAGCAGCATATTACTCATCTCTAATAGAAGAGAACAAATCTAATCCAAGGTTTCTCTCTGACACCGTAGCTAGGCTAACACAAAGCTAGAGCAGCATATTACTCATCTCTAATAGAAGAGAACAAATCTAATCCAAGGTTTCTCTCTGACACCGTAGCTAGGCTAACACAAAGCTAGAGCAGCATATTACTCATCTAATAGAAGAGAACAAATCTAATCCAAGGTTTCTCTCTAACACCGTAGCTAGGCTAACACAAAGTTAGAGCAGCATATTACTCATCTCTAATAGAAGAGAACAAATCTAATCCGAGGTTTCTCTTTGACACCGTAGCTAGGCTAACACAATGCTAGAGTAGCATATTACTCATCTCTAATAGAAGAGAACAAATCTAATCCGAGGTTTCTCTTTGACACCGTAGCTAGGCTAACACAAAGCTAGAGCAGCATATTACTCATCTCTAATAGAAGAGAACAAATCTAATCCGAGGTTTCTCTTTGACACCGTAGCTAGGCTAACACAATGCTAGAGTAGCATATTACTCATCTCTAATAGAAGAGAACAAATCTAATCCGAGGTTTCTCTTTGACACCGTAGCTAGGCTAACACAAAGCTAGAGCAGCATATTACTCATCTCTAATAGAAGAGAACAAATCTAATCCGAGGTTTCTCTTTGACACCGTAGCTAGGCTAACACAAAGCTAGAGCAGCATATTACTCATCTCTAATAGAAGAGAACAAATCTACTCCAAGGTTTCTCTCTGACACCGTAGCTAGGCTAACACAAAGCTAGAGCAGCATATTACTCATCTCTAATAGAAGAGAACAAATCTAATCCAAGGTTTCTCTCTGACACCGTAGCTAGGCTAACACAAAGCTAGAGCAGCATATTACTCATCTCTAATAGAAGAGAACAAATCTAATCCGAGGTTTCTCTTTGACACCGTAGCTAGGCTAACACAAAGCTCCAGCTCTGTTGACCCTTTTGTCCCGATAGGTCTCAGTAGTGAAGATTTCATGAACTTCTTCAGTACCAAAATCAAATCGATTAGGGACGTCATTCATCAGCGTCTGCCTTCGTGTGGCATTGACCCCTCCCTGAGTGATGGAAGTAGAGATACGGCTGTTACTCTTGATAGTTACTTGGATTAACCTGCAGCAAATGTGTGCAGCTATTGCCTCATCTAAACCGTGCACTTGTCTCTTAGACCCGGTCCCAACGAGTCTGCTTAAAGAAGTCTTCCCCTCAATCAGTATTGCTTTGCTAAATACGATTAATCTATCCTTACTCACAGGCTATGTACCAAGTCTTTTAAAACAGCAGTCATTAAACCGCTTCTCAAAAAACCAACATTGGATCCTGATGTCTCGGCTAACTATCGGCCAATTTCAAACCTTCCATTCCTGTCAAAGCTTCTAGAGAAAGCAGTTTCCAGTCAGCTGTGTGAATTCTTACAAGACAATCAGTTATTTGAGGTTTTCCAGTCGTGTTTCAGAGCTCATCATAGCACAGAGACAGCATTAGTTAAAGTCACCAATGACCTTTAATAGCGTCTGATAATGGACTTGTCTCCGTGCTTATTTTATTAGATCTCAGTGCAGCCTTTGACACAATAGATCATCGGATTCTGTTACAGAGGCTGGAACAATCTGTTGGTGTTAGAGGATCTGCATTGAACTGGTTTAGATCATATTTATCTGATAGATTTCAGTTTGTACATGTTCAAGATAAGTCTTCTACATACACTGAAGTTAAATATGGAGTTCCACAGGGTTCAGTGCTTGGACCTATTCTGTTCTCGCTGTATATGCTACCCTTAGGTAACATTATTAAGAAACATAGCATAAATTTCCACTGCTATGCGGACGATACACAAGTGTACCTGTCCGTTCAGCCAGACAAAGTCGATCAGTTGGTTAGACTTCAGACGTGCCTTAAGGACATTAACTCCTGGATGACCGAGAACTTCCTGTTGTTAAATCTAAATAAAACTGAGGTTCTGGTTCTTGGGCCAAAGCATCTCAGAAATGTCTGTTCTAGTGTTGTAGTTGAACTAGATGGCATCTCAGTGTCCACCAGCACCACTGCCAAGAATCTGGGGGTAATCTTTGATCAGGACCTGTTATTTCAGTCCCAGATAAAGCACGTTTCAAGGACTGCGTTCTTTCACCTTTGGAATATTTCAAAGGTCAGGCACCTACTAACCCGAAAAGATGCAGAAAAAATAGTCCATGCTTTTGTGACTTCCAGACTGGACTACTGCAACTCCTTACTGTCCGGCTGCCCAAAAAGGTCTATTAAACATCTCCAGCTAATCCAGAACGCAGCAGCTCGTGTTCTGACGGGAACCAGACTGAGAGAACACATTTCCCCTGTTCTGGCGTCTCTGCATTGGCTTCCTGTTAGGGAACGGATTGAATATAAAATCCTTCTACTTACTTTTAAAGCCCTCACTGGCCAGGCCCCTCCTTACCTTACAGAGATGATTATCCCGTATTGCCCCACTAGAACCCTGCGGTCCCAAAATGCTGGCCTGCTCGTGGTTCCAAAAATTTCCAAGAGCAGACAGGGGGGCGGAGCTTTCAGTTATCAAGCTCCTTTATTGTGGAATCAGCTCCCTGATTGGTTCATGAGACAGACACCATCTCTATGTTCAAGAGTAGATTAAAGACTTTCCTTTTTAACAAAGCTTATAGTCAATCGATACAGTAATCAATATAATCAATCTGCTGTCATTAGGCAGCACTGGTGGCTTAACATCATGACACACTGAGCTCCTCCCCCTTTATCTGATTATTCATGTTATAAATATATGTCAGTAATCTCTCTCTCTCCTGTAGTCTTGTTCTCTCTCTCCCTCTGTTTGTCCCTCTCTCTCTTTCAGGTCCTTCTGTCCGTGGTGCTGCAGAACCTGGACCTGTGTCCCTCAACACTGAAGTCCACGTCGCTAGTCCTTCTGTCCGTGGTGCTGCAGAACCTGGACCTGTGGCCTCAGCGCTGATGTCCACGTCGCTAGCATTAGCATTTATAGCTTTATATCGCTAGCATTAGCATTTAGTTTTTGTCTGCTCCTGCTCTGTCTCACTATCACTTCCCTATCCATCTCCTTGACTCGTCTCCGACCTGCCATTCTCTCTCTCCCTCTCCCTCTCTCTCTCTCAACCCAGCCGGTCAGACAGATGTCCGTCCACCATGAGCCTAGGTTCTGTCCAAGGTTTCTGCCCGTTAAAGGGAAGTTTTTCCTTGCCTCCGTTGCTCTTGTGGGTCAAGTTGGGTTCTGTGTTTCCCTGCTAATCCTGTAAAGTGCCTAGAGATGACTTTATGTTGTGATCTGGCGCTATATAAATAAAACTGAATTGAATTGAATTGAATTGAGTTGCAATCATTCCCAGATTTGCCAAAACCCAAAATGACCACCTTTTAACTTCTCAGTTTCATACAGGAGAATAAACTGAAGGAGATTTATCCCAACATGGGTGGCCGTGAGAATTGCTCTCACTATTCCAGTGACAGTTGCTGCTGCAGAGAGGAGCTTCTCCAAACTAAAGCTTATAAAAACTGACCTGAGATCCACGATGTCACAAGAGAGGCTCAATGGACTCGCTTTAATAAGCATAAATCATGAGCTTTCAGACAGGTATCATTTGATGATACCGTCGATGCCTTTGCTGCAAGGAAGTCCAGACGTGTAACATTTTAAATGTAAGCTATCATGGCTAAATTATTTGTGTTCTGACTGTTTTGCATTGTTTTTGTGGAAGCTGTCAGGACTTTTAATTTCCTCTTAATCTGAACAGTAACCCTGTTTTATTTCTGTTTATTTATTTTATTTATTTTATTTTATTATTTGTATTGTATAGCGTGTGCTAGTTGTTTTGAAGAATAATTCAACTTTTAAGGTCCGTCATGTGGCTGTTGTTATGAATGTTTTATATATATAATGTTTGCCGTTGTGAGGGGGGGGGGCGCAAAATCATAATCTCGCCTAGGGCACCAAAATGGCTCTCATGTGGGTCAAGTTGGGTTCTGTCTTTCCCTGCTAATCCTGTAAAGTGCCTTGAGATGACTTTATGTTGTGATCTGGCGCTATAGAAATAAAACTGAATTGAATTGAACCTGAGTGAACGCCGGAGACGTGGCGTTCATGTTGCCACCGGTTCTGAGGAAGATGAAGAAGAGCATCATCTATAGTTTGGTTTTGCATGCTACATGACACACTGTTGCTAAGGCTAACACATGGTGACTGTTCGCAGGGCGAGGTGATGATGATGAATATATTTATTAGATAGAATGTTAGAGTACAAGTACAGTCACACAGTAGCATGTATTACAGTACAAGTACAGTCACACAGTAGCATGTATTACAGTACAAGTACAGTCACACAGTAGCATGTATTACAGTACAAATACAGTCACACATCCTGTCTAAGAGGAGCATTTCTAAAAAGCCCTTGCGGTCTTGTTTCCGCTGAAAGTCCTTCGTACATAAATCATCCACAATTAACAATACAAATAAAAATAATAAAAATAAAACATAAAAATAAAACCAATATTCGATAACTCAATTGATGCAAATTGATTTTACACCACTGATGCAAACTAACAATAAATCTAAAATAAATTACACCACTGATGCAAAATGACAACGAATGACAATCCATCCATCCATCCATCTTCTTCCGCTTATCCGCGGTAATTATTAAATTACAATAAATTACAATAAATTACAATAAATTACAAAGACATTTAATATGTGCAACGTAGGTGGACAAAAAAGGGGGTGGAGGGGGGGGGGGGGTTGATCCGGAGAGAGTCGTGATGACTATCTCCGTTTCTGTCCCCCTGAAATGGTTATTGTGTTTAGTTTTGTTGTGGGGATCTTTGGATCTCTGTCTCGTAGGGTTTTCGGTGTTCGTAGGTGAGGCTAGCTCACACTTTTACGTTATAGGCCAGGGGTCGGGAACCTTTTTGACTAAGAGAGCCATGAAAGCAAAATATTTGGAAATTTATTTCTGTGAGAGCCATATAATATATTTTAAACGTGAATTCAACTAAATGTCAGTATAAGCGGTAAGCAGGTAATAAACTAGTATAATAAGCCTCTGAACGTTACGGACTAACGTGAGCGGAGCCCAGAAAGCAGAGAACAGAGACGGTGCGATGGTTGAATTGATCATTTACACCTGGAGCTGCACACAGGACGAGGGGGGGCTGGAGCCCAACGTAATAATACACAGCCGAGAGAAAACCAAAAAGCAAGTGATGCCCTCTTGAAGCAAACGCAGGGCCCCGTCTTTTTCACACGTTTATTCCAAAAGAAGGTTCCAGGTAAGAATACACTAAAATAGTAGTAATCTGGAATTAAGGTGGAGCCAAACAAAGTCCACTCTGCCACCGTGCACACAGCTGGCCACGCCCACCCCTAATGGCGGGATGACGGCCTACTTTTAAAGTGGCAGCCCAGGCTCAGGGTGGAACCGTGACAGCGTGCTTCCGCTCTGTGATTTTTCACAATAAAATGCAACACAAGCTCTACTAACAGGCGGCGACTGGCTGGTGCCGCAAAGAAAACGGAACATAAGATCCAGACAAAGTGAACAAGTTACTCACAACAACAAACACGACACACAACCTGGGCGCGCAAACAAGCTGTGGTCAGCACGGGCAAGGCGAGTTAAAAAAAAATAATCTTTTTTTTAAAATCTGAGCGTGAGCCATATGCGATCATCAAAAGAGCCATATATGGCTCGCGAGCCATAGGTTCCCGACCCCTGTATTGGAAATGTTTAGTTTGTTTTCCACTTTGTTGCACGACACACGTTTGCGCCGGTTTATGAGTTCGAGCTGAGTCCCCCAGGATGGACGTTCACGTGTCCTGGAAGTAACAGGGTTGTAGGAAATGTCCATACCAGATGAAATTCCACAACGTGATTACATGCCGACACTACACTAAAAACACACGACATTTATTTTGGTATTGCTATGACTGATTGCCATTGAACGTCTCATTAGTGACGTCACACAACACAGATAAACAAGGGCTTAGATTGGCCGGGGAGAAGCCCCACCTTCAGGGGATGGACTGACGTGATGACGAAGCAGGAAGCGTCTTCATTCCAGCATGAGACAGACACGAGAGACATGCTAGAATCTCAGCGCTGATATCTGAACTAACTTGTACTGATCTGCTAATTGTATAAATCTCTAAATCTTAATCCACATTCTCCTCATTGACTACGCACCCACAAAGGAGAACAAGAACCGGGAGAGGGGTTAGAAATCCCTTACATCGGTTACCTGTGTGGCTGAGCTATCTGTCGTAGTTAGCTAGCTGCAGCTGTAGCATCAGAATCCACGGAGGCTCCATTAGCTCAGAGCTGTAAGACATTTGTCGTACTTTTGCTTCTGGGTTTAGAGCGTTTCTGGTAGAGGGGCTTGAGACAGAAATGAGGGACGCTGTCCTGCAGCATCTGCTTGAGACAGAAAAGAGGGACGCTGTCCTGCAGCATGTTTGAGACAGAAATGAGGGACGCTGTCCTGCAGCATCTGCTTGAGACAGAAAAGAGGGACGCTGTCCTGCAGCATGTTTGAGACAGAAATGAGGGACGCTGTCCTGCAGCATCTGCTTGAGACAGAAATGAGGGACGCTGTCCTGCAGCATCTGCTTGAGACAGAAAAGAGGGACGCTGTCCTGCAGCATCTGCTTGAGACAGAAATGAGGGACGCTGTCCTGCAGCATCTGTTTGAGACAGAAATGAGGGACGCTGTCCTGCAGCATCTGTTTGAGACAGAAATGAGGGACGCTGTCCTGCAGCATCTGTTTGAGACAGGAATGAGGGACGCTGTCCTGCAGCATCTGTTTGAGACAGAAATGAGGGACGCTGTCCTGCAGCATCTGTTTGAGACAGACATGAGGGACGCTGTCCTGCAGCATCTGCTTGAGACAGAAATGAGGGACGCTGTCCTGCAGCATCTGTTTGAGACAGAAATGAGGGACGCTGTCCTGCAGCATCTGTTTGAGACAGAAATGAGGGACGCTGCATGGAAGTGCATGATAAATGGTAAATGGACTGCACAGCGCATTTCCACCTTTGCGGTGCCCAATACTCTTTTCAATTTGGCATCACATTCACTCATTCACACTCCAGTGGGTGAATGAGTGAATGCTGCCATGCAAGGCGCTGCCAGGCCCACTGGGAGCAACTTGAGGTTCAGTGTCTTGTACATTTCAACATGTAGACAGTCAGAGCTGGGATTCAAACCGCTTGATGATGCCCTCTACCAACTGAGATCCCTGATTTTAACTGACTTGTTTCTGACTGAACTACAATGTTAAGTAAAACAAAATATGTTTCAGTGCTAAAGGTTTATTGTTAAATTGTTCTAGACCAGCACATCAGTAGTTCTTACTGTGATTGCCTGGAGCCGCTCCTTCAGCAGGTCAGCCTCGTCCATAATGACCTACATGGCACAGAAAACATGGCAATGAATACAATAAAGTAAACTAAAGTCCAGACATCAGACCGGCCCAAAACTCCAGCCTCAGAAAAAAAGTCATTTTATGTCAAGAGAGTTCTTGCATAGCTCTGTACATAGACAAGACCCCCCCCACACACACACAAATAAATGCATCAGTATATGATGCTTTTTCTTTTTATGGTCATATGGAAATCACTTCAAAACATTTCCACAGAAAAACTAGTTAGTATTGTAATATTGTGCAGAGGTACATTAAGTAAGATGTGACCCATCGCCAGTGTTCATTGTTCATGTGTAACCGGGTTTAGGTGATGACGTACAACAAAGACAGGGGGTCCTTTTATCTGTGCAACGTTTATTGTGGTCAGACAGACTCACAGTGGCGCAGTGTTGAATGACACTGAAAAGAGACCTTGCGAAAGTACAGCACCATGTACTTTTGTGTCTTTTTGACTGATAAGACCGCAACTCCAACGCTGCATATCAGGGCGCCTGGGCAGTTCTAGAAGACAGATATGGAAGTCCCTTTGTTGTCCAAAGGGCCTTCAGAGATAAGCTCATGAAGTGGCCGAAGATATCTGCAAACGATCCGAGAGCAATCAGAGAGTTTGCTGATTTCCTTCAAGGTGTGCCGAAGCCATTCCTCACGTTAAAGGACTGTCCATCCTGAACGACTGTGAGGAGAATCATAAACTCCTTAAGAAACTGGATGGTGCGCAGATGGAGCCGTAGCGTTGTAGACGAGCTAGATCAGGGGTCGGGAACCTATGGCTCTTTTGACGATCGCATATGGCTCACGCACAGATAAAAAAAATAAAATAAAAAAAATATTTATTTTTTTTAATTTTATTTACTCGCCTCGCCCGTGCTGACCGCAGCTGGTTCGTGCGTCCAGGTCGTGTGTCGTGTTTTTTGTTGTAAGTAACTTGTTCACTTGTGTCTGGATCTTATGTTCCGTTTCTTTGCGGCACCAGCCAGTCGCCGTCTGTTAGTAGAGCTTGTGTTGCATTTTATTGTGAAAATCACAGAGCGGAAGCACGCTGTCACGGTTACGCCCTGAGCCTGGGCTGCCACTTTAAAAGTAGACCGTCATCCCGCCATTAGGGGTGGGCGTGGCCAGCTGTGTGCACGGTGGCAGAGTGGACTTTGTTTGGCTCCACCTTAATTCCAGATTACTACTATTTTAATGTATTCTTACCTGGGACCTTCTTTTGGAATAAACGTGTGAAAAAGACGGGGCCCTGCGTTTGCTTCAAGAGGGCATCACTTGCTTTTTGGTTTTCTCTCGGCTGTGTATTATTACGTTGGGCTCCAGCCCCCCCTCGTCCTGTGTGCAGCTCCAGGTGTAAATGATCAATTCAACCATCGCACCGTCTCTGTTCTCTGCTTTCTGGGCTCCGCTCACGTTAGTCCGTAACGTTCAGAGGCTTATTATACTAGTTTATTACCTGCTTACCGCTTATACTGACATTTAGTTTAATTCACGTTTAAAATATATTATATGGCTCTCACAGAAATAAATGTCCAAATATTTTGCTTTCATGGCTCTCTTAGTCAAAAAGGTTCCCGACCCCTGAGCTAGATAGATCCGGTGAATATCCCAGCTTTATACGCTTCACAGAGTTCATGCAGACGGAAGCTCGAATAGCTTGTAATCCCATTTCCTCTCCCCTCTTAATGAACATCAAACTAACAGACGAAAGGTTTCCGAGGAGAGCTAAAGCATTTAACACAGGGACTCAATTGAATAATCCTCCCTCCGAATCATTAGAATATTCACATCCTCGACCACCCTGTGTAGTCTGTAGAGATAGAACGCATGGGGTTGCTAAGTGTCCAACCTTCGCAGCGAAGAATGCAGACGAGAAGAAAACCTTCATCTTTGAAAACCATCTTTGCTTTGGCTGTTTGAGGAAGGGACACGGCAGTAAAGACTGCAAAAGGCGGCATACTTGCAGCATATGTGGTCGCCGTCACCCAACCTCCTTGCATATAGAGAAACCATTGAGTAGAGATTCTGTAGCCACAAGTGATTCAGCCAAGAAAGAAATGCATAAGGTTATAGCCCATACAACGACACATGATGCATCTGTCACCTCTAGCATTGTTCCAGTTTTTGTATCATCGTTAACAGAGCCCCAAAGAGAAATTCTCACGTACGCTCTTCTTGACACGCAGAGTGACTCCACCTTTATTCTGGAAGATTTAGTGTCAGAACTCGACGTGGCCTTTCAACCAGTACAACTCAGACTCAGTACCATGACGGCTGTCAACACAGTAATATCAAGTAACAGTATCAGTGGTCTACAGGTTCGGGGTCTTGGCTCTGAAACCTACGTCAAAGTGCACCAGGCCTATACAAGGGACTGTATACCGGTTGACAGGTCTCATATTCCCACTAGAGGTACTGCGTCCAGATGGCGTCATCTGCAACACCTCGCAGGAAAGCTACCACCACCCCAAGACTGCGAGGTGGGGCTGTTGATTGGTTGTAATTGCCCATCAGCACTGGCTCCCTTGGAGGTGGTCGTGGGTGAGGAAAACGAACCGTTTGCTCAAAGAACGGTGCTTGGCTGGAGCATTGTAGGATCAACCAATCCCCATTGAGATAGGCAGGGTAATCAGAGTTTTGTGCATCGAGTCACGGTAAAGGACATACCAGTACCACATACCAACGACATGCTCAAAATTCTTGAATCAGATTTTCATGAAAAGGACTATGAAGAGAAGTTTGTATCCCAAGATGATGTCTATTTCATTCATTTGCTCAGTGATTCCATTAAGCAGAAGAAAGACGGGCATTACGAGATGCCCCTTCCCTTCAAAAGCAGTGGTCCACCTTGCCTCCCAAACAACAGGAAGCTGGCTACTATTCGTTTACAACACCTAAAAAGGAAGTTAAAGACCAACAAACAGTATTTCGACCATTACAGAGCCTTTGTGCAAGAAATGGTTGACAAAGGCGATGCGGAGCAAGTTCCTCCACCTTCTGAAGGATACATTTTGTGGTACATCCCACACCATGGAGTGTACCATCCCAGGAAGCCAGACAAGCTAAGAATAGCATTTGATTGCTCAGCAAAATTCCGTGGCATTTCTTTGAATGACATTTTAATGACAGGCCCTGATTTAATTGACTCCCTAGTGGGGGTTCTTTGTCGGTTTAGGAAGGAAGCAGTGGCTGTGATTTGTGACATCGAAAGGATGTTCCATCAGTTCTACGTTTCACCAGAAGGCCGCAACTACCTGAGTTTCCTTTGGTGGGTGGAGGGGCAGCTAGAAACAGAACCTAAGGAGTATAGGATGAGAGTACATCTCTTCGGTGCTGCCTCTTCTCCTGGTTGTGCCAACTTTGGCCTTAAGTATTTTAGCACAACAGCTTTGCAGGGTTGCGGGGCTGCGTTTACATAGATTCGACTCGAACAGAAAGGAAGTGCTCTCTCGTGTGACACATTCCGAAAGAGCAGTGACAACAGATCCCCTCCACCTTAAACCAACATCTGATAGTCGCACACTGGGCCTCCAGTGGTCTATAGAGAAAGACACCTTCACCCTGAGTGGTAAACGCATTCTACAGGGATTGTGTCAAAGAGGCATTGGATGAGATGATCCAATTCCTGAGGCTTTCCTGAGGCTTTGCGTTTACTGTGGGAGAAGTGGAAGCAGGGGCTCCAACAGTTAAAAGGTATCACGATACCAACCATCGTTCAGAAACTTGTACTTCTCCTCCAAGGTTGATTTATTTGCAGTATTTTTTGAAAAAACCCTGACCTCAGACATGTTGTTTATTTGGATGCATTGATGTGATTTTTCTTTATCGTTTTGCAAATCATGTATGATTCCTTCTTGTTTACCTGAAGTTTACCTGAGTTCATTCATCATAGCATGATTTGGTGGGAGTGTAAGGGTCCGTCTGACGCGACACGTCACGTGACGGGGGCGAAGCTGCATGCCCCGGAACATGTATAGCACCGCATATAAAGCCGGAAGAGTTCGGCCAGTGAGGGGGCGTGACGAACAGCTGTCAGCACGGCAAATGCCGAGAAAGGGACATATTGAACGATTAGCGCGTCAGACACCGCTAAAATCCCGACGCCAGCGAAGAGCGCTGACGAGACCTTAGGAGTTTGACCCTTGGTATGCAGAGCGAGGTGTGTCCGGGACAATGTGCTGTACCCTGTAATCTGTCCGTTATGATGAAATGCAGTATACGCTGACGAGTGGTTATGTTTTTTGTTTGATGATTTAGTTCACGGTGCTTGAATAAAGTACGTAAGCAACTACACCCGTTGGTGACTCCCTGCACTTATTACAACGCCGAGGGCTGCAACACTGATTGTGATATTTTGTGCGGATATCAATACATTCATTGAGACTGGTAGCATTTGATTTATTGTTCCAGGTCGGTGGCTACATTTTATTGATACTTTTTGTCACGGATCAAGGCAGGTAAGACCCAAATGCACGACAGGAGGGTGGGAATCCAAAAACAGAGCTTTATTTCTAAATACCAGGGAGTCAGTCCAGATCAGAATCAGAATCAGAAGTAGTTTATTGCCATTGTTAGTGAGGGTTCACTGACTAGGAACGTTTCTCGGTGAAGTCATGCTACGTCTAACAGTAATGACAAAATACAAAATCAAAAACCATACAAGTACCGACACATCAGAAGCAGCATGACTGGATACACATATGTGTACTAGCAGCAGTAAACTAGCGTAATCACGCAGACAAAGCAGGGCACGGGCAGGGCAGGGCAGGGCAGGGGCAGGCACAGAGACAGTTCCAGGGATCAGGGAAAGGTCATAAACCAGGCAGTCAGGACGATCAGGAAGACAAATCCCAAGGAGCAGGCAAATGCTATTCTTAGAATCAGGCAGGGTCGACACACAGGCAGGCAGGTTCAGGAAGAGTGCTGGAAGGTATAGGATCATGTCACTAAACAATATGGAAAGGGTGTGGTGTCTGAGTTGAGTATATGTAAAGTCAGGGCTGAAGAGAGATGTGTTGCAGGTGATGACAGGAGCACAGGTGACAGGAATGAACTGATCAGAAGCGGTCAATGATGGTTAATATGACTGCGTTACCTTCTGACATGGGGTGCCCAGTGATGAAATCTACGGCAATGTGGGACCAGGGGTGGTGATGAATGGGCAATGGTTGCAGGAGACCGGAAGGAGCCTGATGTCCCTGACATCCTCCCTGATAAAGGGCCACCAGAAATGCTGTCTCACTTGCTCCTCCACCTCGCAGGTAACCAGACTCACGATGCAGGCAGGAGGGACGATGAGGTCAGGCTGGAGGGGTTGGTGGCCCAGGAGATCTCGCCTGGACAAGGCGGTTTCGTGTTCTTCGAACCCGGGCGATAGGACAAGCAGAAGTTAAACCGGGTGAAGAATAGCGCCCACCTGGCCTGATGGGACTTCAGCCTTTTAGCCAGGGTTTTAGCAGGGTGAAACAACTCAAAATGGGATTGGCATTTAATATAGTCAATCCAGCTCTGCCCTCAGTCCCCTCAATCCCTGCATACCTGACAAAACACCTCCACAGATTTAGTGACACCCACAGCCACAACACTAGAGGGAGCTCAAACAACAACCTGATTACCCCCTCCTATAGGACTAACATGGGTAAATCATCTTTTTATAATACTGCCCCCCAGGGGTGGAACTGCTTGACTCCTGCCCTCAAAACATGCACCTCTTTGGCCTCCTTCAAAACGGCCCTAAAAATACACCTTTTAGGGGGACAGAAACGGAGATAGTCATCACGACTCTCTCCGGATCAACCCCCCCCACCCCCTTTTTTGTCCCCCTACGTTGCACATATGAAGTGTCTTTGTAATTTATTGTAACTTATTGTGATTTATGTAATCTATTGTCATTCATTGTCGTTCTGCATCAGTGGTGTAATTTATTTTAGATTTATTATTAGTTTGTATCGGTGGTGTAAAATCATTTTATTTTTCTAATGTTACTTTGCATCAATTAAATAATCGAATATTGGTTTTATTTTTATGTTTTATTTTAATCCTTTTTATTTGTATTGTTACATTTGTATTGTTAATTGTTGATGATTTATGTACGAAGGACTTTCAACGGAAACAAGACTGCAAGGGCTTTTTTGAAATGCTCCTCTTAGGCAGGACTTTATTTGTACTGTAATACATCCCTACTGTGTGACTGTACTTGTACTCTAACATTCTATCTAATAAATATATCTATCATCAGCCGACTGAATGTACTCCAGGTTCTTGTGGTTGGTCCAGAAGAGAAATGGCTTTTCGATACCCTCCAGGGCCAGTTTGACTGCCAGCAGTTCCCGATTCCTGATGTCGTAGTTATAATGGCGATTTCATTGTAAATTAATCATTATATTTTCATAACTCTTAATCATTCTATTGAAAACAACCACATTTACCATCCATTATGTCATTGATAGTTATTTTGATCATTTGTGTTCCTGTTAGGTCTTTTCGTTCATTCTGTCCTCTCTCGCTCTGGCAGCCGAGAGTGCGTGGAATCCAGACGCGCTGTGCGACGCTTTTTACCACGGGCTGTCGGAAGACATAAAGGACGAGTTGGTGACTCGTGACCCTCCGGTGGATTTGGACCCCCTGGTCGCGTTGGCAGTCCGCATTGACGCCTTTGTCAGGGCTCCTGCCTGCATTGCGGTCAGCCGGGCCATTTCCTCGCTCACCAAGCAGGCAGAGGGCGCTGGTGAGCCATACCTTCACACATAACAAGCCCTCGCGACCCATCCTCCAGGCCTGGCTTCAGTGCACCGGCGGAGACCACCAGGTAGATGCCCTCGTGGATTCCGGCGCGGATGCCGACTTCTTGGACATTTTTGTGGCCAACCAGCTGGGCATTGAGCGCGAGGCGCTGCCTGCCCCCATCCACGCCAGGGCGCTCGACGGGCGGCTCCTCCACCGGGTCACCCATCAAACGACGCCCATCATCGTGACACTGTCGGGGAACCATGTCGAGACTTCGACTTTTCTTCTCATCCATGCACCTCACCAACCCCTTCTCCTTGGGTACCCTTGGCTCCGGCGCCACAACCCCCAGATCGACTGGACGACCGGATCAATCCGTGAGTGGAACCCTCAATGTCTATCCTCCTGTTTAAAGTCAGCTATTCCCCCCACCACAATTCCTCACAAGGTCCCCGAGGGTGCCGACCTCACTGGTGTCCCGGAAATATACCTCGACATTAAGGAGGTGTTCAGCAAGGCCAGGGCCACCTACCTTCCTCCTCATCGTCCCTATGACTGCGCCATCGATCTCCTGCCTGGAACCTCCCCTCCCAGGGGGGAAACTGTATTCGCTGTCCGGCCCTGAATGAAAGATGATGGAGACCTATATAAGGGAGTCTGTGGCAGCGGGGATCATCAGGCCTTCATCCTTCCCTGCTGGCGCTGGCTTCTTCTTTGTAGAGAAGAAGGACAAAACTTTGAGACTCTGCATCAATTACCGACGGTTGAACGACATCAGAGTGAAGAACAGATACCCCCTCCCTCTTATCTCATCAGCCTTCGAGACCCTCCAGGGGGCAACCATATTTACCAAGCTCGGCCTCAAGAATGCCTACCATCTTGTTCGTGTTAGGGAGGGGGACGAATGGACCGCCTTTAATACCCCCAGTGGCCACTATGAGTATCTGGTCATGCCCTCCGGCCTCACTAATGCCCCTGCGGTGTTTCAAGCCTTGGTGAATGATGTGCTCCGGGACATGCTCAACACATTTGTCTACGTGTATCTCGACGACATCCTGATCTTTTCGAGAACCGAGCAAGACCACGTGATTCACGTCCGCAAGGTCCTCCAGAGACTGCTGGAGAACCAGCTCTTAATCAAGAATCAAGAATCAAGAATCAAGAAATCTTTAATGTCATTCATACACTCTCATGCACGAACGAAAAACAGCACTCAGGTCCCAGCCCGAGGCACACAACACACATTCATTCAACTTAAAGTAAATATATACACAAAATTAAAAAGTGACAAAGTGACAAAAGTGATTGCACCATCCCCGGTCGGGTCCAACACGGAAGCAGTGCATTTGGCCTCCGAGTTATCCACTGTTCACAACCCTCACAGCATCAGGGAAGAAACTGTTTTTGAACCTGGTGGTTCTGGCCCTGATGCTGCGCAGTCTCCTCCCAGATGGGAGGGGGGAGAATAGTCCGTGTGCAGGGTGGGTGGGGTCCTTCATGATGCAGGTTGCCTTTTTCCTGCACCTCCTGCTGTAAATGTCACTCACGGTGGGTAGGCTGCTCTCCGAAGTCCTTTGGGCCGATTTAACCACCCGCTGCAGGGCCTTCCTGTCTGCGGCAGAGCAGCTGCCGTACCACACCGTGATGCAGGATGAGAGGACACTCTCCACCGCACACCTGTAGAAGGACGCCAGGACAGGGGAGCCCATACCTGCTCGCCTCAGCCTCCTCAGAAAGTAGAGGCGCTGGTGGGCCTTCTTCACTAAGGCGGCTGAGTTAGTCCTCCATGTTAGGTCGCTGGCGATGTGCACGCCCAGGTACCTGATGCTCTGGACCACCTCGACAGCCGCTCCTCCGATGTGGAGGGAAGGGGGGTGTAGCCTCCTTTCCTGTAATCCACAATCATCTCCTTTGTTTTCTTCACATTGATGCAGAGGTTATTATCTCTGCACCACTGCACCAGATGTTCCATCTCCTGCATGTACTCCGACTCGTCGTTGTTGAGGATGCGTCCCACCACTGCTGTGTCGTCTGCGAACTTGACGATATGACTGCTCGGGTACTTGGCTTTGCAGTCATACGTCAGCAGGGTGAACAGCAGAGGGCTCAGAACGCATCCTTGAGGGGAGCCGGTGTTGAGGATGATGGGGGCGGAGGAGATGTTGCGGATTCTCACAGTCTGCGGCCTGTTCGTCAGGAAGTCCAGAACCCAGTTGCACATCGATGGGCTCAGCCCCAGTGTCACCAGTTTGTTGACCAGAGTCTGCGGGATGATGGTGTTAAATGCCGAGCTGAAGTCCAGAAACAGCAGCCTGGCATAAGCATCTCTGGTCTCCAGGTGACTCAGGGCCTCGTGAACCACTGAAGCGATCGCATCGTCGGTGGAGCGGTTCCTCCGGTACGCGTACTGATGGGGGTCCACACTATCATCGACGCTGTCCTTAATGTGCCCCATCACCAGCCGCTCAAAGCACTTCATGACTATCGGAGTCAGAGCAACCGGCCGATAGTCGTTCAGGCATGAAACGGTGGAGGTCTTGGGGACAGGGATGATGGTGGCTGTCTTCAGACACGTCGGCACTGAGCCCTGGGACAATGAGGTGTTGAAGATGTCGGTCAACACCTCGAAGAGCTGATCGGCACAGTCCCTCAGAACCCGGCCCGGGATGTTGTCTGGGCCTGCAGCCTTGCGGGGGTTGATCTTCCGCAGGGACCTCACCACATCCTCAGCAGCCAAACTGAGGGGCAGCTCACCTGGTGGAAGCGTGAGCTTTGTGCAGGGTGACGTGTTGGAGGCCTCAAAGCGAGCGTAGAAGGTGTTAAGGGCATCAGGAAGAGCCGGGTCCCTGGGGCACTCCATGGCTCTTTTTTTGTAGTCCGTGATGGTACTGATGCCCTTCCACATGCTCCGGGGGTCGTTTGAAGCAAAATGACCCTCTACTCTCCGAGCATAGGAAGCTTTGGCCCTCTTTACCCCCGATATCAAGCTTCTCCTCGCCGCTCTGAGTGCTGGAGCATCACCAGACCTGAATGCTGAGTCCCGGGCTTTCAGGAGAGAGCGAACTTCACCATTCAGCCATGGTTTCTGGTTGGGGTGAATAGTGACTGTTCTGGTGGTGGTCACATCCTCAACACATTTGCTGATGAAGCCCAGGACAGATGATGTGTACTCCTCCAGGTCCACGTCTCCAGCATATGTTGCCGCTTCCCTGAAGATCTGCCATTCAGTCCGCTCGAAGCAGTCCTGCAGCTTTGAGGCAGCGTCACCGGGCCACACAGTGGTGGATTTCTGTGTTGGGCGAGTGGACCTGCACACAGGACGATAGGAAGGGACCAGCATGATGGAGATGTGATCAGAGAGGCCGAGGTGGGGACGGGGGGTAGCCCTGTAGCTGTCCTTGCGGTTCGTATACACCCGGTCAAGCGTGTTGTTCCCCCGGGTTGCAATGGTGACATGCTGGTGGAACCGTGGCAAAATGTCCATCAGGTTGACGTGGTTAAAGTCACCTGCAACCACGTAGAGCGCCTCCGGGTGCTTGTGTTGCTGTTTGCCGATGTCGTCGTGTAGCTCACGTAGCGCCTCGTTAGCATTAGCGCTCGGGGGGATGTAAACAGCTACGACGAACACGGCTGTGAACTCCCGTGGCAGATAGTGGGGCCGGCATCTGATCGTTAAATGTTCTACCGCCTCAGAACAGTGGCTGCTAACCACGGAACAGTTCGTGCACCAACCTCTGTTGATATAGACGCAGAGGCCTCCTCCTCGCGTCTTCCCCGACAGATGGTTACGATCCGCGCGGAAGAGTAGCAGGCCGTCGATCTGAACGGCGGAGTCCGGCACGCTGTTATTTAGCCACGTTTCCGTCAGGAGAAGCACGCAGCAATCCCGCATCTCTCTGTAGGTGTTAAGTCGCAGCCGCAGAAGGTCCATCTTGTTATCCAGCGAGCGAACGTTAGCCAGAAAGAGCGATGGAGCAGCCGGGTGAGTCGGGTTAGCCTTTAGCCTAGCTAGCAGGCCGCCCCGCTTGCCCCTCTTCTGCTTCCGGGCACACCGTCTCCGCTTGCCTCTGGGCCGCTGAACTCTGCTGCGCCAGCCCGATGTCCTCAGGAGCTGTAGCCTTCCAAGCGTGGCTCTGAGAGTTGGTGGAATAGTCGTTGATTGAGCATCGTTGACGCTCAAAAGCTCAGTTACACCGTACATTACCCGCTCACACTCACTTTTCTCCACACACTCATTCATACTAACGCCAAAACCATTCATACTAAAGCCAAGGCTGGGAGCTAGAGAAGCCGCTGCACCACAGCGCGCCGCCATCTTTACTATCAAGGCAGAGAAGTGCGTGTTCCACGTCGGCGAGGTGGACTTCCTGGGTTTTGTCGTCAACCCAGAGGGGATCCGGATGGATCCTGAAAAGGTCCGTGACATTACTGAGTGGCCGGCCGCGTTGTCCCGCAAGGAGCTCCAACGGTTCCTGGGCTTTGCCAACTTCTACAGACAATTCATCCGGAACTACAGCTCGTTGGCGGCCCCACTCACAACCTTCACCTCTCTGAAGACTCCTTTCCAGTAGACCGCTACGGCTGGAACTGCATTCCGTGAGTTGAAGACCCGTTTCACGTCCGCGCCTATCCTGATCTGTCCTGATCCCTCCCTGCAGTTCATCGTAGAGGTCGACGCTTCAGACGCCGGAGTGGGTGGAGTCCTCTCCCAGCGCTCCCCCAGGGACAACAAGGTCCATCCCTGTGCGTTCTTTTCCCGTAAGCTCCTCCCTCCTGAGAGGAACTACGACGTGGGGAATCGGGAACTGCTGGCAGTCAAACTGGCCCTGTAGGAGTAGCGTCATCGGCTGGAGGGGACCGAACAGCCATTTCTCGTCTGGACCGACCACAAGAACCTAGACTACATTTGGTCGGCTAAGAGGCTAAACTCCCGTCAGGCCAGGTGGGCGTTATTCTTCACCCGGTTCAACTTTCACTTGTCCTATCGCCCAGGCTCAAAGAACACGAAACCCGACGCCTTGTCCAGACATGACCACCCGTGCCACCAACCCCGCCAGCCTGACCTCATCATCCTGCCTGCCTGCATCGTGGGCCTGGTTACCTGGGATGTGGAGGAGAAGGTGCGACAGGCACACAGGGAAGACCCTCCTCTGAGCTCCTGTCCAGCGGACCGCCTTTATGTACCCCCCGGTTCCGCTCACTAGCCCTCCAATGGGGTCATTCCTCCCGCCTGGCATGCCACCCGGGAGTAAAGCGGACGTTGGTCTCGGTCCAGCAGCGATTCTGGTGGCCCTTTATGAAGAAGGATGTCCGGGACTTCGTCACCGCCTGCCCTGTCTGTGCCCAGAATAAGAGCTCCAACCAACCACCTTCTGGTCTCCTGCAACCGCTGCCCATTCCGCACTGTCCCTGGTCCCACATCTCCTTGGACTTCGTCTCTGGCCTGCCTGTTTCTGACGGTAACACCGTCATCCTCACGGTTATCAATTGTTTTTCAAAGACTGCTCATCTTATCCCTCTGTCAAAGCTCCCGTCGGCCAAAGAGACAGCGGAGACCCTCCTGCAACACGTCTTCCGCCTCCATGGACTGCCCGTTGACGTTGTGTCGGACCGGGGACCCCAGTTCACCTCTCGCTTCTGTTCCGAGTTCCGCAGCATCTTGGGGGCTAAGGTCAGCCTGTCATCCAGGTTCCACCCCCAGTCAAATGGGCAGGCCGAGAGGATGAATCAGGAGCGGGAGGCCTCTCTGCGCTGTCTCACCTCCAGCAACCCTTCTTCCTGGTCCACACGGCTCATGTGGGTCAAATACGCTCACAACTCGCTCCCCAGCTCGGCCACCGGGCTCTCCCCCTTCCAGTGTTCCCTGGGTTACCAGCCGCCGCTGTTCCCTGAGCAGGAGGTGGAGACCAGTGTTCCCCATCGCCAGGGTCATCAGCCCCACTGCCGTCCGCCTCCGCCTCCCTCGCTCCATGAGGGTTCATCCCACCTTCCATGTCTCGAGGATCAAGCCGGTCAGCGAGAGCCCGCCTGCCAGCCGCCTCCGCCCCCCCGGCTTATCGATGGGGGGCCCGTCTACACTGTCCGGTGCCTCCTTCAGTCCCGGCATCATGGGAGGGGTCTCCAGTACCTCGTCAACTGGGAGGGGTACGGTCCGGAGGAGCTCTTGTGGGTCCCGGCGCGGGACATCCTGGACCCATCCCTCATCTGGGACTTCCGTCGGGACCACCCCGACCAGCCTGGGGGAACGTCGGGTGCCGTTCCTAGCGGGGGGTCCTGTCACGGCTGTGCCGCTCTCCACACCCACTTCCCCGCCTCCACATCTCCGCGCTGCAATCAGCTGATTTCTGTCACCTGTGCTCCCGTCACCTGCTGCAGCGCATCACCAATCAGCCCTGGCCACTACATAAACCCAGCCCAGAGAACAGAACCACGCCAGATTGTAGTGTCATGATTGAACTCATTCCAGCATTCCAGCACCCTTCCAGCACCTGCCTCCCCGTGTACCGACCTTGCCTGCCCCCGGAACCCCGTCTGCTCGCCTTCCGCCTCTGACCTGTCTGCACGACCTGCCTGACCACCCGCTGTTTGACCCTCGCCTGCCCCTTGGACCTGTCTCTGTGCCTGCCCCTGACCTGCTCTGTCTGCTAGTCTGGACTGACCCCCTGGTAACGAACGATAAACCTGTTTTTGGACTCCCGCTCAAACCGCCTCGCATTTGGGTTCTTACCTGCCTTAGGCCTGACAGCTGTGATGCCAGTCTGTGCTCCGTCTAAGTCAGTGGTTCTCAAATGGTGGGGCGCGACCCCCAAGGTACGATGTCAGGGGGGTGCCAGTGACCGTGGATAAAATGCTTTTTTTTCCTTACGAGATTAAAGTGTAATAGCACTTCTACTCCAGCCTGATTGTCAGAGTGCACGCAGGGAGTATTAGCAGAAGAGCGGTTGTAAACAAACCCTCAAGAGACAGTGCGGAGAAATATTTAACAGAGTAAAAGAGAGACGGAGAGAGACGGAGATTGTTTTTTTATTTTGGGTTTGTAGGTTAAAGTGTTTTATATTTTGTGCTCCCGAGTTAATGTTGCTGATCAATTTTAATGTATTATTATTTATTGATGCTATATAATTTAATTTATTATTTAATTGTATAAATTGTAGTTTAAGGATTAAAATGTCAGGCAAATTGATGCACTTTGAATATTTTCAGTTGCAGACAAATAAATTGGTAATAAAGTTATTCTTTGTTGTAAGTTGATCTATATTTCTTTCTTCTTCATATTTCTTTGTATGTTAATAAGGATAAAAGAGTGGTTTTTTTGGGGGGGGGGGGGGCGCAAAATATTTTTTTCTTCCTAGGGGGGGCGTGACAGAAAAGAATTGAGAAGCACTGGTCTAAGTTAAGTTTAGATTTTTGTAAGGTGATTATTGATTTTTATTTTTGTACTTCCCGTCCTGCTTCCCTTGATTTTTTGTTGGCTGTGATTTTTTGTTTAATTATTAGACGTCCCTCCTCAATACTCTTGTTGTGTGTTTTTTGTTTAACTTTATTAAAGACTTTGAACCTTTTTTTTGTCTCTGTCTCTGCATGTTGGGGACCTCTTTCCTGCTAGTTCCTGCTAGGAACGTAACACATTTGCAAACTGCTGTGTCATTGACACCCCCCACACAGAGGTACGCTAAAGAGACTGCTTGTTTCCAAGCACATTAATAGAAAGGTCAGTGAAAATCAAAGGTGTGATAGAAAAAGGTGTACAAGCAATAGGGATAACCACAGTCTTGGGAGGATTATCAAGCAAAGCTCATTCAAGAACTTGGCAGAGCTTCAAAAGGGCTGGACTGAATCTGGAGTCAGAGCATCAAGAGCCAGCACACACAGACGGGTCCTGGGAATGGACTGCAAGCCTCACCTGAAGTAAAGGTAATGTCAGAAGCATTTTAACTCGGTGAACAACAAGAGGAACTAGACAAATGTTGCTAGAAATCAAGGTCCCAGAGTCTGGAGGAAGATTGGAGAAGCACAGAATCAAAGTTGCTTGACATCCAGTGTCAAGTATCCACATTCATTGATGATTTGGGGTAACATGTTATCAGCTGTGTTTTATCAAGTCCACAGTCAATACAGCCAAAGTTCTCAGCTCTGTGCAACAGGCTGAGAACCTCCATGCGCCATGGGAAGTAGTAGTAGTAGTAGTAGTAGTAGTAGTAGTACGTTGCTATAAGCGCTGACTTAATTCAACTAAAGATAGTTTGTGTTATTCCTGAAAACAATGACATAATCTCTGAATGTGTTTATAGGATTCAAATAGTTACTTATTATTAGTGGTCATTGTTCATGGCAGCAACAAAAGTCTTTTACTTTTTTTCACAGAGCAACATTAGAACATGTTTACCATGGATGGACGTCACATAAATAGACTGCAACAACTGTGTGATTTAAGATCCTGAGACTGTCTACCTCCTGAGTATCATCCCAACCCGAACAATGCTGATCATACTCGATGAGGAAACAGGAAAGAGTGACGGGTTTCCAGCAGAGAACCCAGAGCTAAATGATGGTTGTGGCAGAGCATGTATTTTGTGTGTCACTGTGTGTATATGTTAATTCTACATTTTTTTTAATGTGAGCCCACAATGCGAAATGCATGACATGTGGTCAACATGTCAGGCTCCTCAATTGCTATCTGTGTCCATCTGTTAGCAAAAACACCTTCCAGTTAAAGCCAGACTGCAAAGAGGTTAGCAGGAGCAGACATCTTAAATCACTTAACAGCTTATCCCAGGATTCTTGTGCTTCACTAACTGCTCTTGACAACAAGTATGTTTGGTTAATTGAGATTATTTCCGTGTATTGCAATCTGATCTGACATCGATATCTAACCTTAAAGCCCCCAGATTCGAGTAAATGCATAGCTATAATGATCAAATGCAGCAGATGTGAATCAAGTAACAACCAGAAACAATAATAAAGATGTTTACTCACTGTGAATGTGATTCTTGTGTCCACTAGCAGGTGTTAGCAGAACGCATGTGAGAGTTCACTCTTGCAGTGCGTCCAACATCACTGAGCCTGACGTAGCGTAGGCTGGGAAGACTGCCTCTTTTCCTCCCTCCCTTTCTGTCACAAAGCCCAACACTGTGCCTGAAATACCTCTGCCAAGCAGTTGGTGCACAAATGTGCACACAGCAAATGACACCCACACACACATAGGCAGACATGCGCACACTTACAGTTTTTTTCAGTCGCTTTGGTGCTATTCTCAGATCAGAATGAAAATTCTCAGAATTGTTAGTTCAACATTTAGTCATTTGTGCACATCATAGTAGCATAAAAGCAATTCATCCTTCCTCACCCAAAATGGTGTTTCTTATGTTTGTTCTAAATCAGTGACTGTAGTCTATTTTTCTTTTGCACAATGCTGTAGAATTGTAAAGAGTATAAACAGTAAAAATGTGAAAAGTACGAATTCAGTGTCTTGTACTCACCTACTCTCCCAAGTACAGCAACGTGTAATTTTACTCGAGTATTCAAATGGCTGTACAAGTAGTGTGTCGTGGTGTCAAGACTTCTCATTTTGATGACGCCGGCAGCTTCACAGACATGAAGACTTGCTTTTGAGGATCGGACTATCCATTTCAAACAAGTTATGTGCTTTCGCAGATTGACGAGTAGGTTTTGGAATTTGCACTAATTGTTTTGAGGAAATGCTATAACTGCTGTGCAAATGTTAAAAATGATGTGAGAAAAACTATTAATGATGATAAAATTGTAGCTACCTATTTTATTCTTAATGTCTCATCAACGCATGTCAAGGCCTAAGGCAGGTAAGAACCCAAATGCGAGGCGGTTTGAGTGGGAGTCCAAAGTCAGAGCTTTATTCTTTTTCGTTACTGGGTACTCAGTCCAGAGCAGCAGACAGAGCAGGTTTAGGGCAGGCAGAGAGACAGGTCCAAGGGGCCGGCGAAGGTCATACACCGGGCGGTCAGGCAGGTCAGGCAGACAGGTCCAAAGCGGGGGGCGAGCAGACAGGATTCCGGGATCAGGCACGGGGAGGCAGGTGTTGGAAGGGTGCTGGAAAGAGTGGGAACATGACACTCCGATCTGGCGGGGTTGTGTTGTCTGGGCTGGGCTTATGTAATCTCAGGGCTGATGAGTGATGCGTTGCAGGTGGTGACGGGAGCACAGGTGCCAGGAATTAGCTGATGGCAGGGCGCATCTGTGGAGGCGGGGAAGGGGGTGTGGAGAGTGGCACAGGACCCCCCCCCCCCTCTAGGAACGGCACCTGACGTTCTCCCAGGCTGACCAGGGTGGGCCCGGTGGAAGTCCCTGATGAGGGACTGGTTCAGGACCCACGAGCGTTCCTCAGGACCATACCCCTCCCAGTCGACGAGGTACTGGAAGCCCCTCCCATGACGCCGGGACTGAAGGAGGCACCGGACAGTGTAGACGGGCCCCCCATCGATAAGCCGGGGGGGCGGAGGCGGCTGGCAGGCGGGCTCTCGGTGACCGGCTTGATCCTCGAGACATGGAAGGTGGGATGAACCCTCATGGAGCGAGGGAGGCGGAGGCGGACGGCAGTGGGGCTGATGACCCTGGCGATGGGGAACACTGGTCTCCACCTCCTGCTCAGGGAACAGCAGCGGCTGGTAACCCAGGAAACACTGGAAGGGGGAGAGCCCGGTGGCCGAGCTGGGGAGCGAGTTGTGAGCGTATTTGACCCACATGAGCCGTGTGGACCAGGAAGAAGGGTTGCTGGAGGTGAGACAGCGCAGAGAGGCCTCCCGCTCCTGATTCATCCTCTCGGCCTGCCCATTTGACTGGGGGTGGAACCTGGATGACAGGCTGACCTTAGCCCCCAAGAGGCTGCAGAACTCGGACCAGAACGAGAGGTGAACTGGGGTCCCCGTCCGACACAATGTCGATGGGCAGTCCATGGATGCGGAAGGCGTGTTGCAGGAGGGTCTCCGCTGTCTCTTTGGCCGATGGGAGCTTTGACAGAGGGATAAGATGAGCCGCCTTCGAAAAACAATCAACAACAGTGAGAATGACTGTGTTACCATCAGAAACAGGCAGGCCAGAGACAAAGTCCAAGGAGATGTGGGACCAGGGACGGTGCAGAATGGGCAGCGGTTGCAGGAGACCAGAAGGTGGTTGGTTGGAGCTCTTATTCTGGGCACAGACAGGGCAGGCGGTGACGAAGTCCCAGACATCCTCCTTCATAAAGCGCCACCAGAACCGCTGCTGGACCGAGACCAACGTCCGCTTTACCCCTGGGTGGCATGCCAAGGGGGAGGAACAACCCCATTGGAGGGCTAGTGAGCGGAGCCCGGGGGGAACGTAAAGGCGGTCCGCTGGGCAGGAGCTCGGAGGAGGGTCTTCCCTGTGTGCCTGTCTCACTTTCTCCACCACCTCCCAGGTAACCAGGCCCATGATGCAGGTAGCCGGGATGATGAGGTCAGGCTGGCGGGGTTGGTAGCACGGGAGGTCTCGTCACGACAAGGCATCGGGTTTCGTATTCTTCAAGCCTCGGCGATAGGACAAGTGAAAGTTAAACCAGGTGAAGAATAACGCCCACCTGGCCTGACAGAAGTTTAGCCTCTTAGCCGACCGAATGTACTCTAGGTTCTTGTGGTCGGTCCAGACGAGAAATGGCTGTTCGGTCCCCTCCAGCCAATGACGCCACTCCTCCAGGGCCAGTTTGACTGCCAGCAGTTCCCGATTCCCCACATCGTAGTTCCTCTCCAAAGGAAGGAGCTTACGGGAAAAGAACGTGCAGGGATGGACCTTGTCGTCCTTGGGGGAGCATTGAGATAGGACTCCTCCCACTCCGGAGTCCGAAGCGTCAACCTCAACAATGAACTGTAAAGAGGGATCAGGACAGATCAGAATGGAAGCAGAAGTGAATTGGCTTTTCAACTCATGGAAGGCCGAAGGGCATGACCAGATACTCATCGTGGCCACTGGGGGTATTAAAGGCGGTCTTCCATTCGTCCCCCTCCCTAATACGAACAAGATGGTAGGCATTCCTGAGATCTAGCTTGGTGAATATGGTTGCCCCCTGGAGTGTGTCGAAGGCAGATGAGATAAGAGGGAGGGGGGTATCTGTTCTTTACTGTGGTGTTGTTCAACCCTATGTAGTCGATGCAGGGTCAAAAAAGAAGCCAGCGCCAGCAGGGGAGGATGAAGGCCTGATGATCCCCGCTGCCACAGACTCCCTTATATAGGTCTCCATTTTCTTAAATTCCGGGACTGACAGATATTACAGTCTCCCCCTGGGAGGGGAGGTTCCAGGCAGGAGATCGATGCCGCAGTCATAAGGACGATGAGGAGGGAGCAAGGTGGCCCTAGCCTTGCTGAACACTTCCTTCATGTCCAGATATATTTTCGGGACACCTGTGAGGTCGGGTACCGTGTGAGGAATCGTGGTCGGGGGAACAGATGACCTTAAGCAGGAGGACAGACATTGGGGGCTCCACTCACGTATTGACCCGGTCGCCCAGTCAATCTGGGGGTTGTGGCGTCGGAGCCATGGGTACCCGAGGAGAAGAGGAGGAAAGTGAACGTTTCGACATGGTTCCCTGACAGTGTCACGGTGATGGGTGTCTTTTGATGAGTGACCCGGTGGAGGAGCAGCCCATCGAGCGCCGTGGCGTGGATCGGGTCTGTCAGCGCCTCACGGTCAATGCCCAGCTGATCGGTCACGGAGATGTCCAAGAAATCGGCATCCGCACCGGAATCCATGAGGGCGTCACCTGGTGATCTCCGCCGGCGCACCGAAGCCAGGTCCGGAGGATGGGTCACGAGGGCTTGTTCTGTGTGAAAGTATGGCTCACCAGCGCCCTCTGCCTGTCTGGTGAGCCCCGTCTATTACCGGACAGGAAGCGAGGTAATGGCCCGGCTGACCGCAATACAGGCAGCAGCCTTGACGAAGGCGCCATTCCTTCTCCTCCTGGGACAAACGTGCCCGTCCCAACTGCATGGCAGTAGGGGAGGTGATCCTTCCTCATCCGCGGTTGCGCCACCTCACGGGGCGCGTGGGAAGGGCCCCCCGAGGACGCAGGGGTGAAGTGGCCTCACTCTCTCTGGCGCTCCCGCAGGCGTGCGTCAATGCGGACTGCCAACGTGACCAGGGCGTCCATGGGCGACCATCTTTCGTCCATGTTTTGCTGTAGTGTGCACAGCCCTCCACGGGGCAAAGCAGGAAATTAAACGTAATTAAATATAATATGCTATTTTGCCAAGAGGGCAGGTGACAATCACAATAAAAATACATTCCATAAAACTCTAGCAGTGACTGACGACATGTATGATGTCACTCGGAGCACAAATGCAAACAAAAAAGAAAAGAAAAGGACCACTTCAGGGTCCTGCATCTGCACCCAGATGGTGCGAATTCAATTCAATTCAATTGTATTTATATAGCGCCAGATCACAACAGGAAGTCATCTCAAGGCACTTTACAGGATTCGCAGGGAAAGACAGAACCCAAGTTGACCCACAAGAGCAAGAAATTTGGCAACGGAGGCAAGGAAAAACTTCCCTTTAACAGGCAGAAACATTAGACAGAACCTGAGGCCCAGCCATCTGTCTGGACGGGCTGGGTTGAGAGAGGGGGAGAGAGAGAATGGTAGGTCGGAGGAGAGTCAAAAACAAGGAGATGGATAGAACTATAAATGCTAATGCTAGCGATATGGGCCTCAGTGGTGAGGGACACAGGTCCAGGTTCTGCAGCACCACGGACAGAAGGACCTGCAGACAGGGACAGAAAGAGGGACAAACAGAGAGAGAGAGAGCACAAGCCTACGGGGAAGAGAGAGAGATTACTCACATATATGTATAACATGAATAATCAGATAAAGAGGGAGGAGCTCAGTGTGTCATATGCAGTTAAGCCACCAGTGCTGGCCTATGACAGCATATTGATTATATTGATTACTGTATCGATTGACTATAAGCTTTGTTAAAAAGGAAAGTCTTTAATCTACTCTTGAACATAGAGATGGTGTCTGTCTCACGAACCAATCAGGGAGCCGATTCCACAATAAAGGAGCTTGATAACCGAAAGCTCCGCCCCCTGTCTGCTCTAGGAAATTTTTGGAACCACGAGCAGGCCAGCATTTTGGGACCGCAGGGTTCTAGTGGGGCAATACGGAATAATCATCTCTGTAAGGTAAGGAGGGGCCTGGCCGGTGAGGGCTTTAAAAGTGAGTAGAACGATTTTATATTCAATCCGTTCCCTAACAGGAAGCCAATGCAGAGACGCCAGAACAGGGGAAATGTGTTCTCTCAGTCTGGTTCCCGTCAAAACACAAGCTGCTGCATTCTGGATTAGCTGGAGATGTTTAATAGACCTTTTTGTGCAGCCGGACAGTAAGGAGTTACAGTAGTCCAGTCTGGAAGTCACAAAAGCATGGACTATTTTTTCTGCATCTTTTCGGGTTAGTAGGTGCCTGACCTTTGAAATATTCAGAAGGTGAAAGAACGCAGTCCTTGAAACGTGCTTTATCTGGGACTGAAAGGACAGGTCCTGATCAAAGATTACCCCCAGATTCTTGGCAGTGGTGCTGGTGGACACTGAGACGCCATCTAGTTCAACTACAACACTAGAACAAACATTTCTGAGATGCTTTGGCCCAAGAACCAGAACCTCAGTTTTATTTAGATTTAATAACAGGAAGTTCTTGGTCATCCAGGAGTTAATGTCCTTAAGGCACGTCTGAAGTCTAACCAACTGATCGACTTTGTCTGGCTGAACTGACAGGTACAATAGTGTGTCGTCTGCATAGCAGTGGAAGTTTATGCTGTGTTTCTTAATAATGTTACCTAACATTGAAGTGCGGGAGGAGGGTCTGATCCTCCTCCCTTGATCCTCACTCGCCTTGTCCCTGCAAGGCGAGTGACAGCTCTGTGGCTGAGGTCTGAGAGGTTAGGTGTGGGGAGGGTAATGATCTTGTGAGTTTGTTCCTGTTGTTAATCGACAGTATCGTGTGAAAGCAGGGGGGAAAGTACAGTAGGATGGGCTGCATGATGTTGGTGTACGGTAATAACAGAAGGTTTGGGAGGGGGAGAGAGTGCATAGAGCTTACGGATGACATGGAGTCTCTACTGGGACCTTTTGTATACGTCAGGTCTTGATCAAAAGTCAGTTTATTGTCGATAGTGAGTCTGAGGTATTTGAAACGGCCCCTCTGTTCTACTGTGTGGTTGTGGATGGAGGGGGGGCAGTCCAGATGGGTGAGTGTGTGAGTTGTAGATGAGCATCTCTTCTGTTTTGTCCACATTCAGCTCCAGAAAGTTGTCGGTGAAGTGAGAGATGGACAGTTGAGGAACTGCAGCCCGACACTGAGGCATCCATTCATAGGATGGAGCAGTCGAACGGGGGTTCTCTCCTCCCCCCGCTGAAGCTGATTAGCCAAACAAATTGCTAGCCTAATTAGCTCTTCTAGAGTGTCCATCTCATCAAGCACAGCAAGCCCTGTTTGAATGGGTGAATGTGAGGCCTAATGTAAAGTGCTTTGAGCACGGCAAAGGTGGAAAAAGCGCGAAGTGCAGTCCATTTACCATTTTCCTTGCCTCACAACAGTTCTTACTACTTGTGAGACAATTTGGGTTCTATCTTTGCCTGATAGAACATGAGACTCTTAATCTCAGGGTCGTGGGTACTTGCCTCACGTTGGGCACTGAAGAAACGGTGGCATAGTGGTTAGTACTGTCCCCTCACAGCAATAAGGTACCGGGGTTCGAATCCTATCTGTGCGGAATTTGTATGTTCTCGCCCGGGTCTCCAGTTTCCTCCCACCTCCAAAGACAATTGTGTGTATTGTACGAGTGGTCGTCTGTCTCTGTGTGGCCCTGAAACACATTCAGGGTGGGCTCCGCCCCCCGCCCCTCACCCAAAGCACAGTGACCCACAAAGCAGAAAAGAAACTGAATGAATATATATGTTGGAGATATTGATTCTAAACAGAAATCTGGAGAAATGACTGGTGATTAGCAGTTTATTTTTATATGCTGTATGTGTTCTACTTTTCCACAGGTTTGGAAATATATTTCCCCATATAACATAGGGAATTATATGAATTTAAAGCAAATTAATTTATCATTCTTTGTAAAAGAAGAAAAACAGGCACATTTAAAATGGAATAAATTGGAATATCATACTTCTGACTTGCAGCTCATGGTGATTATATTGAAATGCCTTTGTCTTTTCGTGATTCTCGATGTCACCCATTCTCCAGTTATGTTTTTCGTTGAAACTGGTGTGTTTTAACCAGACTATCTTTAGACAAAAGCTACCAACACACACAAATTCCCTTCAGAGGTTGGCATGGAAACAGAGGTTTGATCAGCAGTGCAAGAGAAGTGTTAGTGTGATGAGATGAGATGAAAACAGATGAAAGGATGAAACTTACTGTGCAATGACTAAATTACAGCTTTGCAGTATTCTGTTGTTAGACCGTGTAGATCATGATGATGAATATCGTTATTAGATAGAATGTTAGAGCAGTACAAGTACAGTCAAACAATAGTATGCAGTACAGTACAAGTACAGTCAAACAGTAGTATGTATTGCAGTACAAGTACAGTCAAACAGTAGCCTGTTTTACAGTACAAGTACAGTCAAACAGTAGTATGTATTACAGTACAAGTACAGTCAAACATCCTGTCTAAGAGGAGCATTTCAAGAAAGCCCTTGCGGTCTTGTTTCCATTGAAAGTCCTTCGTAGATAATTAATCGACATTTAACAATACTAATAAAAATAAAAATACATTAAGACACATAGTATGTACAACGCAGGTGGACAAAAAGGGGGGGGGGGGTGGGGGTTTGGAGATCATGATCATGAAGTATTACTTTTATCCAAATCTAATTGCGATCAGTGCTCTTCATTCATTCATTCAGGACAAATCACCAGTTCTTTGAAAGGCCACAGATAGGCAAAGAGCCATTCACTCACACAGCACACACATGCCTACGGTCAATTTTAGTGTGGTAAAACGAGGGTTGGGTAGGACCGAAACCGGCCGAAACCCACCAAAAACTAAAGAAGAGGGCTCGCAGGCAAATTCCTGATTCAAAAGACAGAGACGTGAGTTTGACTAAAGGTTAAAATATCTTTGTTTTATTACAAAATTACAATAATTAAATGAATTAAATGAACCCTATAGCTAAAATACACAGAAATAATTGAAGTTCCGCGCAACTATAGAAGCTGGGACCACCTGTGGTCAGCGGCATACCTTAAGGGGAGTGCCCAGCGGTGCAACCTCGTACTCACCTCACCGGCCCGGTGGTTGGGGACCACTGATTTAGTTACAAGTTTAGTTGGCACCTTTTATTGCTGTGCTGTTTGCTGTATTCACTGAGGTCCCAATAATTGCTTCTGTCCTTCATGGTCACAATTTATGGTGAGTAGATATTGTGTAACTATTAAATATTTATTTAATAGTTATTGCAAGTGCATTATATAAAGTTTATTGGTAAGATTATATTCCTCTTTTTTAAATTAAAAGATCTGGTGTTATAGAAATGAATTTAAATCGAAACATGACATAGTCCGAGGTCATGGTTCTCAGCCGGAAAAGGGTGGAGTGCACCCTCCAGGTCGGGGAGGAGATCCTGCCCCAAGTGGAGGAGTTCAAGTACCTCGGGGTCTTGTTCACGAGTGAAGGAAGGATGGAGCGAGAGATCGACAGACGGATCGGTGCAGCGTCTGCAGTGATGCGGACTCTGCACAGATCCGTCATGGTGAAGAGAGAGCTGAGCCAAAAGGAGAAGCTCTCCATTTACCGGTCGATCTTCGTTCCTACCCTCACCTGCAGGTCGATCTCCGTTCCTACCCTCACCTGTGGTCACGAGCTTTGGGCAGTGACCAAAGAACGAGATCGCGGGTACAAGCGGCTGAAATGAGCTTCCTCCGTAGGGTCGCTGGGCTCTCCCTTAGAGATCGGGTGAGAAGCTCAGCCATCCGGGAGGAGCTCGGAGTAGAGCCGCTGCTCCTCCGCGTTGAGAGGAGCCAGAAGAGGAGGCTCAGGGATTGATTCAGGATGCCTCCTGAACGCCTCCCTGGAGAGGTGTTCAGGGCACGTCCCACCGGGAGGAGACCACGGGGAACCTTGAGGGACATATTGTCATGTCAAGGAAAATATGCTCGGTCATGTTTAGTTTTTGTCTTGTGTCTGTGTTTTCCCCACTTCCTGTTTCATTTTGCCACTCACTCCTCCTCTCTCCTTTCTGATCTTGACTCCTGACTTTGTGTGATTGTCAATCCCGCCCCAATTGGTTCCACCTCTGTTCCCCCACCTCACGTATAAATTGTTTCTGTCTCATTTTCTTCTGTGCCAGTTAGTCTTGGATGTTTCAAGCAGGGGACCAGCAGCAGCGCCAGTCCATGCAAGTGAGGGTTGATTCTTTGCCATTCTTGTTTGTTACTTTGTTCATGATCACGGACATAATTATTTTCCCCTGTGAGTGATTTCTGCTGATACTTTGCATTAGAGATGGGCGGATGAAGCCTCGTGAAGCATTCAGGGTTTCTTCCTGATTGTGCTGGAAGAAGCTTCGAAGCCTCAAATAAAGACCTAATGGTGCCATCTAGTGGTCACCTGCTGTTATAGCAGCACTAAACTTAATGATTCACACATCTTGTTGTTGATGATGATGAATATATTTATTAGATAGAATGTTAGAGCAGTACAAGTACAGTCAAACAGTAGTATGTATTACAGTACAAATACAGTCAAACATCCTGTCTAAGAGGAGCATTTCTAAAAAGCCCTTGCGGTCTTGTTTCCGTTGAAAGTCCTTCGTACATAAATCATCGACATGTACTAATACCAATAAAAATAAAAATAAATTACCCCATAGATTCAAAATAACATTAAATTATAAGGACACATAATATGTACAACGTAAGTGGACAAAAAACGGGGGGGGGGGGGTTGATCCGGAGAGAGTCGTGATGACTGTCTCCGTTTCTGCCCCCCTGAAAGGTGTATTTTTAGGGCCGTTTTGAAGGAGGCCAAAGAGGTGCATGTTTTGAGGGCAGGAGTCAAACAGTTCCACCCTTGGGGGGCAGTATTGTAAAGAGATGATTTACCCATGTTGGTCCTATAGGAGGGGGTAATCAGGTTGTTGTTTGAGCTCCCTCTAGTGTTGTGGCTGTGGGTGTCACTAAATCTGTGGAGGTGTTTATTCAGGTATGCAGGGATTGAGGGGACTGAGGGCAGAGCTGCATTGACTATTTTAAATGCCAATCCCATTTTGAGTTGTTTAACCCTGTCTTCTACCCTGAGACATTTTAGGATAGCGGGTCATGGCCCCCAGATTGAGTCAGGACATCAAGGGGCTCCAACACAGAGATGTAAAGCTCCAGCTTAGACTGCTGCCCCCCAACCGAACCAGCTGCTCACTAAATCTGTCTGTCGATCTCCCGCTCCATCCTTCCCTCACTCGTGAACAAGACCCCGAGGTACTTGAACTACTCCACTTGGGGCAGGATCTCCTCCCCGACCTGGAGGGTGCACTCCACCCTTTTCCGGCTGAGAACCATGGCCTCGGATTTAGAGGTGCTGATTCTCATCCCGGCCGCTTCACATGCGGCTGGAACCGATCCAGTGAGAGCTGGAGGGCGTGGCCTAATGAAGCCAACAGGATCACGTCGTCTGCAAAAAGCAGCGACCCAATCCTGAGGTCACCAAAGCGAACCCCCTCAACGCCCCGGCTGCACCTAGAAATTCTGTCCATAAAAGTAATGAACAGAATCGGTGACAAAGGGCAGCCCTGACGGAGTCCAACCCGCACTGGAAATAGGTCCGACTTACTGCCGGCAATGCGGACCAAGCTCTGGCACCGGTCATATAGGGAGCGGACGGCCCATATCAGGGTGTCCAAAACCACATACTCCCGGATAACCCCCCACTGGACTCCCCGAGGGACACGGATGGTTGGGCAAACTCCCATGCACCCTCACGGACCCTGCAGAGGGTGTAGAGCTCGTCCAGTTCCATGGCCCAGACAAAAACCACATTGCACCTCCTGAATCCGAGGTTCGACTATCCGACGGCCCCTCCTCTCCAGTACCCCTGAATAGACCTTACCGTGGAAGCTGAGGAGTGTGACCCCCCCTATATTTGGAGCACACCCTCCGGTCCCTCTTCTTATAAAGAGGGGTCACCACCCCACTATGCCAATCCAAAGGAACTGTCCCCAATGTCCACGCGTCGTGTCAACCATGACAGGCCTACGACATCCAACTGTTTTTAGATGTAGTGTGTAATCCGGTAACATTATGTGCTTGGAAAAATACATTTAAATATAATTTATAATATTCTGAAATACACAAATAATATGAACCGATTCACAGAATCATCATTGCTGTAAAATCTAATGATTTATAGAACAATATATAGAAGCAATCATGCAAATCCGAGTCCGATATTGGATCATTCATGTTCGATATGAAGCTTTATTGCTCATGAGTAACAAAACATTTTATATTAAAATTGATGTACTATAGACCATAGTAGTGTGTGTGTGTAATATATATGCAGTGCATATATATTACACACACACACACATTTGTTTTTGCTGGTGTTTATCTGTCTGTCTTGATACAATTTTGAGGAAATGTTGGGAATGTTTCCAGGAACAAAAGATACATTTCTGGTGCTGATCCAGAAGAGATCCTGGATTCTGGATCACTTTGAAATATTCATTAACATTGTAGTCAATGGAGCTTCAGATTGTGCTCCTGTTAGATAAATCTGCAAATGTGTTTATCATTAATTCACCAATGAGTAGCAGTAGTTATGTCATGGTTCTTTTAAGGCCATTTATCCTTCATAATCTTACCCAAGATATTCATAAAGTATGTGACAATCGTAGATCTGTTAATATGCTGACTAGACTGAAGAAGTGAACACTTTGTGTTGTCTGGAAGAGCTATCTGCTCAAGGTTGGAGTCTTCATGTCTGGGTGATTTACGCACGTACACATTCTTATCTGCTAATAAAACCAGCAGGGGGAGCTGTTTCTCGGAGAATCGAGGACGAGGCTAGCAGCAGCCACTCTCCCTTGCTGGGAGAGTCGATGGCACGGCTAGAGAGCAGCTCCATTCTCCCTTGCTGAAAGAAAGAATACTAGTCTCGTTTCTTACCGCAAGAAAATGGTTATTGGGTTGAATCTTTGGGGCTTGGTTCTGATTTTCTCTCTTTTACAGTGTCACAAACCTGACATTAAGTGGTCCTTCGAGCCGGATCCAATACACCCGTCTGCCGGTGGGCTGGCTTGGAAGGATTGATTGGAGCCGTGCACACTCTGATTTGCAAGACCCTTTTCCGGGGCCAATCCTTCAAGGGCCAGTCCCTGGGGGATCGGGTTGACGGGATTCGAGCCAGAGAGCAGACCTGCCTGAAGGTGAGACACCCGGTATATTTCCTCGAGAAGGCGGGTAGGGACGGCGGTCCTATCGCGCGGAACGTTGTGTTTCTCCGTTCCTAACCAGGCGGGTAGGGATTAACAGCAGTCCTATCGTGCGGATGAGGTAATTTTCCATTGCACCCAGCCAGGCGAATGAGGTATTTTCCATCACGCTGAAACGGTGTGTTTCCCGTTTCTAAACCCAGATAGGGATCAACATCAGTCCTGTCGGCGCGCGCAGAAACGGCGACGTTTCCCAACCGGTACTATTGTGCAGCACTATAATATATATATATATATATAAGATAAAAATAAAGTACAGATCTGCTTGACGTCATTAAATTTAGAATAAAATAAAGCATACAAATTTGTTGTTGCTGAATAAAAATAAAGTACAGATCTGCTTGTTGTTAAAGTCTAGACTTAAAACCCTGTATGTACGTGTCTGTGAATAAATGTTTCATGTGGATGAACGGAATGAGTCAAAGTTGTAACAGTAAAACAGCCTGAGTCCTCATGGGATCGCTGCACGGCTGGACGGTCTGGAACCTCACGGTGTCAACGCAAGACCGTCACTGGGGAAGACTTTGTGAACTCATTCATGAAGGTTAGTGGTGACCAGACTGGAGGGTCTAAAACGATATGCAACTCTGTGTTAGGACGCCGAGCGAGAAGCCGGAGCAAACAAAGGTTTGCTCTAGAAGATTGCATCTCGGGAGTTGCACTTCGCCCCATTAGGGGGATTCTCTCTGAGTTACGTCACGTGTGGAATTCTATATAGCAGGAAAGGTATTTAAGATAGAATAAGTAAACGCTGAAGAATAAATAACCTTTCTACTAAACCAAAATTAGAAAAGAGGAATTTACCCATCTGCACCTCCACTCGGGAGGGGCATAAATAACAAAGTAGCGCCCCACCGTTGTTGTCCGCCCACGTAACCAAAGTCAAACCCAGACTAAATGCAAGAGAGAGAGGTGTTTAGACAAAGAGCTAACTACAGTAAAATAGGACAAACAAAGCCAAAGTCTGATGAAGTTATTGATGACTTCAGAGCAGGACTAGAACAGTGCCCTTTATGATGTTAATAATGAGGCCGGTCCGTACCGGCAACAATTAAAGAATGAGCTCCATCTCAAAAACAGAACCTTTAACACAGAAATCAGCCACTGGCTGATGAAGCATTCTGTCACCTTGCTAAACTTAACTCTGTCTGGATTTATTACACGGGCAAAACATGAAGAGAGAGTAGCGTGAAACAAATAACGAGAAGTCTAATGATATGTTTTTGATGGTAAAGAGGAAGTGTTTTGGCGAGACAGACGTAGACCTTATCAGAGGAGGGGGTGGAAGGAAGGTGTGAGATAGGACACTGGGCGCATTACTGCAGGGCGCCAAGTAAAGAAAAACACACGATTCAGCATGTCTAGGTAGGAAAGAACAAGTAGAAGGACAGATAGGAAAAATAAATCTAATTTTTCTTTTAAAAAAGGTACATAAACTTACCAGGTCATTGATAGCAATGGCATCATCAAATAGGACAGTCACGTCTGCCTAAATCTGTCTATATATGGGCAGCAATATTGAGCCGTGGGCGTTGCCACGCCTCAAGAGGAGGGATAGTGGCACAGATGTCTTTGTGCCTTTAATCATTATAATAAAAAAAAAAAAATAGTATTCTGTTGGAAGCCATTACTCCTGTGAGTGTTATGAGTGCTATTCTCCTACTGGTTGCTTCCTTCGCTTTAACATGTCTCAGGTCTATGTTACAAAAGATGATAGCATGCTAAGCTCAGAGGTTCAATTTGATTGATGTAATATGATATAATACAATATGCAGGGACTAATTGTTTTCCTTTGCTCCACAAACTGCTCCACTGTGCTGGAGTTTGGCCCCCGCGGGTCACTCTGTTCCAGCCACTGAGGGTTGGGTGCCTCCTCCCACCGCCCACGTTCAGAAGACATCAATCACCATCACCATCAGACTAGAGGTCCCCGTCCACCTCAGGGTGCACTCCACTGAGGGTCCAGTGCCCCCCACCAGCCCACACTGCTCACTCGAGCATGATATGTGGGGCTAACAACAGACTGACCGATTGAATGCACCACGTCAAACATGCTAAGAAGAAGAAAGAAGAAGAAAAAGACTTTCCTCCAAAGAGCATGCAACGCTCGATGTCTCAAGGCAGCGTGCCTCCCGTGAGAGGACGTCCCGTGGGAGACATCGTCACGAATGAGAAAGAGAACATGCTCTCATCCTGTGGAGGAACGATGACCAGGCGGATGCTTCAATTGTGAACAGAGGGGACGCTGGATGAGGGAGTGACCGGAACCACTGAGGGACCGAGACCAGAGGAGGGGTGATCAACAGCGGTGTCGTGGATGAGGGGGCGGGGGTCGCTCCTTCTCTGTGGCTGGCTCGGATTGACTGACTGACGGATCGCCCTCCGGTTCACGTGAGATGCAAACACAAACACACACACAGCTCAACTGATGTTTAAACTTAATGATACGAGGAGATATGAGCTCAGACAGCAGCAATACACGTTAAAACACAAAGCTTATGAACAGCATCCTATTGTTCAGTTATTGATGAATGGGATTCATGTTTTATGTGTAATTGATTCTGATGCTGTGACACACAAGCCTCTATCTAGGCCTGTTAAAGGGACACAGACTATTGAGGATACATGTTTTAGATTATCACAGAGTTTTTGATTTCTTCTTTATGTTCTGATAATTTTTGCTTGGTCAAGATTTCATGACGCCTTCCTTGAAATGACTCTTCTTTTGTGATTCCAATGGCGTTGCCATTCTGCGCATGCGCCATGATGTACATGTATAACTGATCACTGCATAACAATGGGGATTTTTTTGGACTCGATGAAACAGCAGGTTTCATCAACTCATGATGTAGTGACATCACATTTATTGCATTCTACAGCTTATGTTCCTGAGCAGAGATGAAGCCTTTGAATCTGCATTCCTTAAAGAGACCATTGATTGTTTTTAATTGTGTATGCCTGACTCCTCAGCAACCTGTATTTGTCAAAACTTTCTTCACTGGCAAGAAATCTGGATTTGGGGGCCCGCGCTGGGCGCCCTTGAGGACGATTGGTCCGCCCCTGACGAGTGAATGGCGTCTCCCATTCTGAAGGATCTCAAAGCACCGTCTTTGTTTGATGTTTATTATTTCCTGTTTGTTCCTCCTTTCTCAATTTCACAAGTGCATAATTGATTACTTTTACTGTTGCACAGAGAGGAGATTCAGTTGACTCATGGGTTTGACCATGTGTCAAAGGGGAGGAGATGTTGCTATTCTCAGGCTCATTGGTTCCAAAAAAATATATATACACAAAAATATGATTTTGATGTGTGTTTAATTTTGATTGCATGACATAATGTTGGACGGACGCGTCCAATGACTTTTCCATTGACTTTTCCATTAACTTGCTCGTCTACCTCAGAGACGTGGTCAGCATCTGATGATGGACTTGGTGGAACGCTCACCTTGCTTTCGAAGTTGGTTGAAGCACAAAGAAACAAAGTGCTTCAGCGATGGAGAAGATGATTTTCTCTGACAATGGTTCAATAATGATTCGTGTGTTGCTAACAAAATACTTTCAGAACTCAGTGACAGACTCAAGTTGGAAATGAAGACACACTGCAGTTACCAGACGCACTCTGGTGGCGCTGCAGAATGAAACAACCCCACACTCTGAAAGCCAGATGAACGAAGTTATGTTGGAATTATCCTGGATTAAATGTTTACCTTCTAACCCTAACCCACAGCATAATCTGTCGTCAACAAGTGAGGTGTTGGTTGGACGACCTCCGGACACTGGACTGGTTCCTATGGCCAAACACACTGTGTGATGATGCACTGACCCAATACTGCATGATAAATCTGACGCAGGTACTGAGAGACCAAAGAGAGGTCGTGTCGTCTAGCAGCAGCAGCAGCAGCAGATGCACCTGCCCGAACATCGGACCCAGAGACTTTGTGCGGGTAAAGAACACCCGACGAGTCCTGGGAACACCAATGGTGGCGGGATTCCTTCCGAGTTCAGCTGATGACCCACACGGCTGAAAAGGTCGCCGAAGGAGCAACTGGGATGCACGCCACCCACTGCAGGTGCTACCACAACTAACAACGGTGTCCGGTGCAACGTGTGAGTAACCCTCGCACTCAAAAGATCACACCTCCGATCCCGAGCGACACTGGGCAGATGCAGAACCTCGCTGGCTGACGAGTAACACTGTTAGCAAACATTTTTGCATTGCCCTGTTGCGCAAGTCGGGTCTAGATCCATCAGTGCCTTGTAGTGGGCAGATCGGCCACCGGTACTGCAGCCAGTAGTGCTGTCATCTAGACTCTTGGAGTGCATCATCAGCTGGTCTTGGTGCTTGGATAGAGCCATCCCTTGCATGCTTCTTGGCTGGCTGTTTGGCCCTTTATCATGACTCAAGCAGACTGTGCTCTTCTCTGCAGCCCTTTGCCAATTAGCCTGAGCTGTGCTAGTTAATGTCGACCTGCCCTCCTTTTTGGGGAGGCGGTGTTGTAATTCTCATGAGCTTCCTCTGGTATGTGAACCAATTGGGACGACCCAGGTCTAGATTGCATGGATATTCTGGCCCCTCCAGTGTTGCCACTACAGTTACTAGGCAGGGTGGCACTGGTACCTGTGGCTAGAGTAGACATACACCTATTTGCTTCAAACCCTCCGTTCAGGCCCATAGCTGTTGGTTGGAGATCCATGCTGCCATGCTGGTATGGATGCTGGGAGGACTGGCCAGACGATGAGTCCACAGAAGAGGAGAAGGCATCTGGGACCTGAAGGGAACATTTATGGTTGTTGTTCTTACTTTTCCATTGAGAAAGAAGCTGTTTTGAGCGACTGCTGTCCATGGAGGCATGGTGAAGGGTTACAGCATGATGTCTGGCTGCTTTCTCAAACGCAGCCATAGCCTGGGGAGTGTGGACCCGAGGAAGGGTGTGGCTACAGGTCACCATGGCAGCTTTGTTTGGAGGGCTGTAGGGGGAGATCACTTCAACGGCGGCGCCGGAGAGCTTTAGACTTTCGTCAATCCTCTGATGTTGACGACCAATGTGAAGGAGGACCTCAGAGTGGGAGGCGGTTAAGCCAGGGTGTCCGGCAATGCGTCGTCTGCAAAAAGCAGCGACCCAATCCTGAGGTCACCAAACCGAACCCCCTCAACGCCCCGGCTGCACCTAGAAATTCTGTCCATAAAAGTAATGAACAGAATCGGTGACAAAGGGCAGCCCTGACGGAGTCCAACCCGCACTGGAAATAGGTCCGACTTACTGCCGGCAATGCGGACCAAGCTCTGGCACCGGTCATATAGGGAGCGGACGGCCCATATCAGGGTGTCCAAAACCACATACTCCCGGATAACCCCCCACTGGACTCCCCGAGGGACACGGATGGTTGGGCAAACTCCCATGCACCCTCACGGACCCTGCCGAGGGTGTAGAGCTGGTCCACAGTTCCATGGCCCAGACAAAAACCACATTGCTCCTCCTGAATCCGAGGTTCGACTATCCGACGGCCCCTCCTCTCCAGTACCCCTGAATAGACCTTACCGGGGAAGCTGAGGAGTGTGACCCCCCCTATATTTGGAGCACACCCTCCGGTCCCTCTTCTTATAAAGAGGGGCCACCACCCCACTATGCCAATCCAAAGGAACTGTCCCCAATGTCCACGCGTCTTGTCAACCATGACAGGCCTACGACATCCAACTGTTTTTAGATGTAGTGTGTAATCCGGTAACATTATGTGCTTGGAAAAATACATTTAAATATAATTTATAATATTCTGAAATACACAAATAATATGAACCGATTCACAGAATCATCATTGCTGTAAAATCTAATGATTTATAGAACAATATATAGAAGCAATCATGCAAATCCGAGTCCAATATTGGATCATTCATGTTCGATATGAAGCTTTATTGCTCATGAGTAACAAAACATTTTACATTAAAATTGATGTACTATAGACCATAGTAGTGTGTGTGTGTAATATATATGCAGTGCATATATATTACACACACACACACATTTGTTTTTGCTGGTGTTTATCTGTCTGTCTTGATACAATTTTGAGGAAATGTTGGGAATGTTTCCAGGAACAAAAGATACATTTCTGGTGCTGATCCAGAAGAGATCCTGGATTCTGGATCACTTTGAAATATTCATTAACATTGTAGTCAATGGAGCTTCAGATTGTGCTCCTCAATATCTCTGTTGATTATTGACTGATATTTATGGATTATGACACAGTCTTGTAGGGCTGTGGTCTCTAGCTCACCACCCAATTTCATCCGGATCGGCTCCGGATAATGTCGCTATCCGGATTTCCCATTTACTTATACCTCTCTGGTTCCTCAGTGTTTTCAGGTTCTCCCGTTCTACGTGTCGTCCCGTATTCCCTAGTTCTATCTTCTTCTTCCGGTCTTCGATGAGAGCAGATGTTTTTCCTCTCTCTGCTCCTTTCATCCCTGCTTGCATTCTTTGTCTCGTCTCGTCTGTCTGCTTTCCAGGACCCGCTGCGTGCTGAGCTCTGGTCTACTAAATCATGGAATTGATTAACTTGTTTCTTAGTGCGATTGATCACATTTTTTCACTCAAGCATGGGACTCCGGGGGGGCCCACCTGTCCAGACGGGGCCCACGCAGCAGACTACACATGGATCCCTGGGAGAAATGGAGAGTGGTCTGTCTCTCGGTCCTCTCTGTGGAGGATGTGGAAGATATTTGGCTGTTTGGCTTATTTGTGGGGGCGGGGCATCTGCAAATTGGGACGGGAGTTGCCCTGGTGTACCGGAAAGACTCCAAGACGGCGGCTTTCAAAGTTCTGGATAAATTGACCATGGATCTAAAAGTGCTCTTCGGTGCTCTGGGGGACCGTGTGGTGGTTCGAATCGAGGACCTGGGCAACCAGCTCAGGGATCGATCCGGGGAGGACCGGCGGAATGGATACCATCTTGCCCCAGCAGGTAGAACTGTATCACAGACCACCGGACTGAGTCCTGGCTTGGAGGGACTGAAGTCTCGCCTTGGAACACGAAACGAGGAATAACTGAGGACCAGTCGTATATTTGGATCAAGCTAAAGTTTCATTTTGGCTGAATATTGGATCTATTATGTCTCCTGTACTTTTGAGTTGAAACAAATGTTGGTAATTTCAGTTAAAAAAGGCATGGAAATGCCTCTTTTTTTTCTATCGAAGAAGTATCGAACCGAACCGTGAATATTGTGTATTGTTGCACCCGTAATATATATGTAGTACCGTTCAAAAGTTTGGGGTCACTGACAAATGTCCTTATTTTTGAAAGAAAATCAGTTTTTTTCTATGATAACTTTAAACTAATCAGAAATACTCTCTCTACATTGCTAGCGTGGTAAACGACTATTCCAGCTGCAACATCTACGTCGGTGTCTAGAGGTCCGTCTCCAGCAGCATCGCTACAGGGTTCTGATGGTACCATGTGTTTATCCTTGCATCAGAAGGCTAATGATGAGTAGAAAACTCTGCAATCATGTTGGCACAGCTGAACACAGTTTAGCTGCTCAGAGAAGCGATGGAAAAGACCTGGGTGACCCAAACCTTTGAGCGGTAGTAATATATATATATATATATATATGTTTTTTTTCAAGAAATATTATCTATATTGTTCTCTTGTTGATAAGAATGACCGAAAGTGAACAAAGCAACAAAACAAAATACAGTGGAATGTGTGTTTTTCTGAAGTATTTCTATTAGGATAAACACAAATGCTACAGACTGCTGGGCGCTTGTGCAAAACGAAGCTCAATGCTGCCACACAGCAGGAGAGAGAGCTGAGTGACAGCAGTGCATAGTGATTGGTCCAGACATAAAGGTATTCTGGTTGGGTTCTTGCTCATTGCTGAGTTCTTTTCTCACATAAATAGAAAATGCAATAGTTTCTTTTGAGGTCAAAGGGGAGGAGTCACATTACATTTCCTGTTACCTACCATTGAATACCCTGATGTGCACAGAGTCCCAGACTAAAAGCAAACCATACTATTTGGCAGGGTAAGTATTGCAGTAGGTTTTGGAAATCACCATAATTATCCTATGGTTAAAAACGAGTAGAATCATTGCTGCTTTCTTGACATTGAAACCCAAATACATGATAAAGATAAGGTCAGGGTTCACAGTATACAAGCTACAGTTCAAACATAGTTCAGTGCAAGTCACAGCATAGTTGATTGAACAGAAGGAATCCTAAGTCCACTTATGGTTCACAATAGTATTCAGTGGAGTCACAAAACACATTGCTGTCAAATAATAAAGTAATAGTTGTAAAGTATTTGTATTACAATAACTATTTGTTAAATAATCAATCTTTATCTTTTTCATTTTGCCGAAAATGTTAAAAAGATTTTGGTCTAGTTTAGCACCCCTTTAAACCCATATATTGATAGTGACAGTAAGTAAACACTTGTTTTACAGCTGTGGTACACATGTGTTGCTGTATCTGATGCTTCTCCTGCAGTTGAACGTTGCTGTGCTACTTGCTTTTTTAATTTTGTGATGAATTAATTCCAAAACATAGAGAAATATTTAAAAAAGATCCCACAAAGCACTGGAACAATATACTAGGTTTCCACCAAGGTATGATGATCATTTCTACTACACACACAAGTTTGTGACTTTTTGCAAACATATATCAAAGTTTCATGCTTAAAACATTAGTTATTTTAGGTGTTATAGAAAAAAGCAGGGAATTATGACATTCACAATCAGAATCAGAACATGTCATAATTCCCTGCATGTTGTCACAGATTCTCTGAAAATGCAGCCTCCCAGAAGTCGACATTAGTCTAGTCCTTAAATAGAGGAATGATTGAAGTGCCCTTGTAGAAGATGTCTCAGGCATTAGCAGGGCAGTTGGCTCTTTCTGGAATCAGAACGATATTATTGCCTGTTCTCGTCAGCGTGAATTCATGACTGGAGGAAGTGGCTGAGGTGCTTTCGGAAGGGGTCGCGCCACTTCGTTCTCCAGATACAGAACCACTGCCATCCCCTGGAGTGACCCTTATGGTACAGGGACCCTGGGTCGGGAGCCTATGCTCTGATGGGCTGGTGTTCTGGGTGTGGGCAATAGCTGTGGGTGGGGTATTAACGGTTGCAGAAGTGGTAACAATTTGATTGGCATGGTTGCTCTCAATGGACCATTCATGTACAGAGTTAGCACTTTCTGAGTCTCGACTTAGGTTACTGAGTTCAAAAGACTGCCTGACACTCCCACCCACTCCTCCAGGTCCACTCATCTGTGCACCTCCACCAACTCCACTGCCATGATCAACAGAGCGCCACCTCCACGATCCACTTCCATCTGTTGATGGAGCTTGGATAAGTGGCCTTTTGTTTTCAGGATGGGCTTCTACTCGGACAATTGCGCCAGTGCTACCTGAGATACTGCCTGAGGTACTACCTAGTGAGCTGGGCCCTGTTGCGCAAGTCGGGTCTAGATCCATCAGTGCCTTGTAGTGGGCAGATCGGCCACCGGTACTGCAGCCAGTAGTGCTGTCATCTAGACTCTTGGATTGCATCTTCAGCTGGTCTTGGTGCTTGGGTAGAGCCATCCCTTGCATGCTTCTTGGCTGGCTGTTTGGCCCTTTATCATGACTCAAGCAGACTGTGCTCTTCTCTGCAGCCCTTTGCCAATTAGCCTGAGCTGTGCTAGTTAATGTCAATATCCCATCTTTTCCTCGACCTGCCCTCCTTTTTGGGGAGGCGGTGTTGTAATTCTCATGAGCTTCCTCTGGTATGTGAACCAATTGGGACGACCCAGGTCTAGATTGCATGGATATTCTGGCCCCTCCAGTGATGCCACTACAGTTACTAGGCAGGGTGGCACTGGTACCTGTGGCTAGAGTAGACATACACCTATTTGCTTCAAACCCTCCGTTCAGGCCCATAGCTGTTGGTTGGAGATCCATGCTGCCATGCTGGTATGGATGCTGGGAGGACTGGCCAGATGATGAGTCCACAGAAGAGGAGAAGGCATCTGGGACCTGAAGGGAACATTTATGGTTGTTGTTCTTACTTTTCCATTGAGAAAGAAGCTGTTTTGAGCGACTGCTGTCCATGGAGGCATGGTGAAGGGTTACAGCATGATGTCTGGCTGCTTTCTCAAACGCAGCCATAGCCTGGGGAGTGTGGACCCGAGGAAGGGTGTGGCTACAGGTCACCATGGCAGCTTTGTTTGGAGGGCTGTAGGGGGAGATCACTTCAACGGCGGCGCCGGAGAGCTTTAGACTTTCGTCAATCCTCTGATGTTGACGACCAATGTGAAGGAGGACCTCAGAGTGGGAGGCGGTTAAGCCAGGGTGTCCGGCAATGCGTCGTCTGCAAAAAGCAGCGACCCAATCCTGAGGTCACCAAACCGAACCCCCTCAACGCCCCGGCTGCACCTAGAAATTCTGTCCATAAAAGTAATGAACAGAATCGGTGACAAAGGGCAGCCCTGACGGAGTCCAACCCGCACTGGAAATAGGTCCGACTTACTGCCGGCAATGCGGACCAAGCTCTGGCACCGGTCATATAGGGAGCGGACGGCCCATATCAGGGTGTCCAAAACCACATACTCCCGGATAACCCCCCACTGGACTCCCCGAGGGACACGGATGGTTGGGCAAACTCCCATGCACCCTCACGGACCCTGCCGAGGGTGTAGAGCTGGTCCACAGTTCCATGGCCCAGACAAAAACCACATTGCTCCTCCTGAATCCGAGGTTCGACTATCCGACGGCCCCTCCTCTCCAGTACCCCTGAATAGACCTTACCGGGGAAGCTGAGGAGTGTGACCCCCCCTATATTTGGAGCACACCCTCCGGTCCCTCTTCTTATAAAGAGGGGCCACCACCCCACTATGCCAATCCAAAGGAACTGTCCCCAATGTCCACGCGTCTTGTCAACCATGACAGGCCTACGACATCCAACTGTTTTTAGATGTAGTGTGTAATCCGGTAACATTATGTGCTTGGAAAAATACATTTAAATATAATTTATAATATTCTGAAATACACAAATAATATGAACCGATTCACAGAATCATCATTGCTGTAAAATCTAATGATTTATAGAACAATATATAGAAGCAATCATGCAAATCCGAGTCCAATATTGGATCATTCATGTTCGATATGAAGCTTTATTGCTCATGAGTAACAAAACATTTTACATTAAAATTGATGTACTATAGACCATAGTAGTGTGTGTGTGTAATATATATGCAGTGCATATATATTACACACACACACACATTTGTTTTTGCTGGTGTTTATCTGTCTGTCTTGATACAATTTTGAGGAAATGTTGGGAATGTTTCCAGGAACAAAAGATACATTTCTGGTGCTGATCCAGAAGAGATCCTGGATTCTGGATCACTTTGAAATATTCATTAACATTGTAGTCAATGGAGCTTCAGATTGTGCTCCTCAATATCTCTGTTGATTATTGACTGATATTTATGGATTATGACACAGTCTTGTAGGGCTGTGGTCTCTAGCTCACCACCCAATTTCATCCGGATCGGCTCCGGATAATGTCGCTATCCGGATTTCCCATTTACTTATACCTCTCTGGTTCCTCAGTGTTTTCAGGTTCTCCCGTTCTACGTGTCGTCCCGTATTCCCTAGTTCTATCTTCTTCTTCCGGTCTTCGATGAGAGCAGATGTTTTTCCTCTCTCTGCTCCTTTCATCCCTGCTTGCATTCTTTGTCTCGTCTCGTCTGTCTGCTTTCCAGGACCCGCTGCGTGCTGAGCTCTGGTCTACTAAATCATGGAATTGATTAACTTGTTTCTTAGTGCGATTGATCACATTTTTTCACTCAAGCATGGGACTCCGGGGGGGCCCACCTGTCCAGACGGGGCCCACGCAGCAGACTACACATGGATCCCTGGGAGAAATGGAGAGTGGTCTGTCTCTCGGTCCTCTCTGTGGAGGATGTGGAAGATATTTGGCTGTTTGGCTTATTTGTGGGGGCGGGGCATCTGCAAATTGGGACGGGAGTTGCCCTGGTGTACCGGAAAGTCTCCAAGACGGCGGCTTTCAAAGTTCTGGATAAATTGACCATGGATATAAAAGTGCTCTTCGGTGCTCTGGGGGACCGTGTGGTGGTTCGAATCGAGGACCTGGGCAACCAGCTCAGGGATCGATCCGGGGAGGACCGGCGGAATGGATACCATCTTGCCCCAGCAGGTAGAACTGTATCACAGACCACCGGACTGAGTCCTGGCTTGGAGGGACTGAAGTCTCGCCTTGGAACACGAAACGAGGAATAACTGAGGACCAGTCGTATATTTGGATCAAGCTAAAGTTTCATTTTGGCTGAATATTGGATCTATTATGTCTCCTGTACTTTTGAGTTGAAACAAATGTTGGTAATTTCAGTTAAAAAAGGCATGGAAATGCCTCTTTTTTTTCTATCGAAGAAGTATCGAACCGAACCGTGAATATTGTGTATTGTTGCACCCGTAATATATATGTAGTACCGTTCAAAAGTTTGGGGTCACTGACAAATGTCCTTATTTTTGAAAGAAAATCAGTTTTTTTCTATGATAACTTTAAACTAATCAGAAATACTCTCTCTACATTGCTAGCGTGGTAAACGACTATTCCAGCTGCAACATCTACGTCGGTGTCTAGAGGTCCGTCTCCAGCAGCATCGCTACAGGGTTCTGATGGTACCATGTGTTTATCCTTGCATCAGAAGGCTAATGATGAGTAGAAAACTCTGCAATCATGTTGGCACAGCTGAACACAGTTTAGCTGCTCAGAGAAGCGATGGAAAAGACCTGGGTGACCCAAACCTTTGAGCGGTAGTAATATATATATATATATATATATGTTTTTTTTCAAGAAATATTATCTATATTGTTCTCTTGTTGATAAGAATGACCGAAAGTGAACAAAGCAACAAAACAAAATACAGTGGAATGTGTGTTTTTCTGAAGTATTTCTATTAGGATAAACACAAATGCTACAGACTGCTGGGCGCTTGTGCAAAACGAAGCTCAATGCTGCCACACAGCAGGAGAGAGAGCTGAGTGACAGCAGTGCATAGTGATTGGTCCAGACATAAAGGTATTCTGGTTGGGTTCTTGCTCATTGCTGAGTTCTTTTCTCACATAAATAGAAAATGCAATAGTTTCTTTTGAGGTCAAAGGGGAGGAGTCACATTACATTTCCTGTTACCTACCATTGAATACCCTGATGTGCACAGAGTCCCAGACTAAAAGCAAACCATACTATTTGGCAGGGTAAGTATTGCAGTAGGTTTTGGAAATCACCATAATTATCCTATGGTTAAAAACGAGTAGAATAATTGCTGCTTTCTTGACATTGAAACCCAAATACATGATAAAGATAAGGTCAGGGTTCACAGTATACAAGCTACAGTTCAAACATAGTTCAGTGCAAGTCACAGCATAGTTGATTGAACAGAAGGAATCCTAAGTCCAATTATGGTTCACAATAGTATTCAGTGGAGTCACAAAACACATTGCTGTCAAATAATAAAGTAATAGTTGTAAAGTATTTGTATTACAATAACTATTTGTTAAATAATCAATCTTTATCTTTTTCATTTTGCCGAAAATGTTAAAAAGATTTTGGTCTAGTTTAGCACCCCTTTAAACCCATATATTGATAGTGACAGTAAGTAAACACTTGTTTTACAGCTGTGGTACACATGTGTTGCTGTATCTGATGCTTCTCCTGCAGTTGAACGTTGCTGTGCTACTTGCTTTTTTAATTTTGTGATGAATTAATTCCAAAACATAGAGAAATATTTAAAAAAGATCCCACAAAGCACTGGAACAATATACTAGGTTTCCACCAAGGTATGATGATCATTTCTACTACACACACAAGTTTGTGACTTTTTGCAAACATATATCAAAGTTTCATGCTTAAAACATTAGTTATTTTAGGTGTTATAGAAAAAAGCAGGGAATTATGACATTCACAATCAGAATCAGAACATGTCATAATTCCCTGCATGTTGTCACAGATTCTCTGAAAATGCAGCCTCCCAGAAGTCGACATTAGTCTAGTCCTTAAATAGAGGAATGATTGAAGTGCCCTTGTAGAAGATGTCTCAGGCATTAGCAGGGCAGTTGGCTCTTTCTGGAATCAGAACGATATTATTGCCTGTTCTCGTCAGCGTGAATTCATGACTGGAGGAAGTGGCTGAGGTGCTTTCGGAAGGGGTCGCGCCACTTCGTTCTCCAGATACAGAACCACTGCCATCCCCTGGAGTGACCCTTATGGTACAGGGACCCTGGGTCGGGAGCCTATGCTCTGATGGGCTGGTGTTCTGGGTGTGGGCAATAGCTGTGGGTGGGGTATTAACGGTTGCAGAAGTGGTAACAATTTGATTGGCATGGTTGCTCTCAATGGACCATTCATGTACAGAGTTAGCACTTTCTGAGTCTCGACTTAGGTTACTGAGTTCAAAAGACTGCCTGACACTCCCACCCACTCCTCCAGGTCCACTCATCTGTGCACCTCCACCAACTCCACTGCCATGATCAACAGAGCGCCACCTCCACGATCCACTTCCATCTGTTGATGGAGCTTGGATAAGTGGCCTTTTGTTTTCAGGATGGGCTTCTACTCGGACAATTGCGCCAGTGCTACCTGAGATACTGCCTGAGGTACTACCTAGTGAGCTGGGCCCTGTTGCGCAAGTCGGGTCTAGATCCATCAGTGCCTTGTAGTGGGCAGATCGGCCACCGGTACTGCAGCCAGTAGTGCTGTCATCTAGACTCTTGGATTGCATCTTCAGCTGGTCTTGGTGCTTGGGTAGAGCCATCCCTTGCATGCTTCTTGGCTGGCTGTTTGGCCCTTTATCATGACTCAAGCAGACTGTGCTCTTCTCTGCAGCCCTTTGCCAATTAGCCTGAGCTGTGCTAGTTAATGTCAATATCCCATCTTTTCCTCGACCTGCCCTCCTTTTTGGGGAGGCGGTGTTGTAATTCTCATGAGCTTCCTCTGGTATGTGAACCAATTGGGACGACCCAGGTCTAGATTGCATGGATATTCTGGCCCCTCCAGTGATGCCACTACAGTTACTAGGCAGGGTGGCACTGGTACCTGTGGCTAGAGTAGACATACACCTATTTGCTTCAAACCCTCCGTTCAGGCCCATAGCTGTTGGTTGGAGATCCATGCTGCCATGCTGGTATGGATGCTGGGAGGACTGGCCAGATGATGAGTCCACAGAAGAGGAGAAGGCATCTGGGACCTGAAGGGAACATTTATGGTTGTTGTTCTTACTTTTCCATTGAGAAAGAAGCTGTTTTGAGCGACTGCTGTCCATGGAGGCATGGTGAAGGGTTACAGCATGATGTCTGGCTGCTTTCTCAAACGCAGCCATAGCCTGGGGAGTGTGGACCCGAGGAAGGGTGTGGCTACAGGTCACCATGGCAGCTTTGTTTGGAGGGCTGTAGGGGGAGATCACTTCAACGGCGGCGCCGGAGAGCTTTAGACTTTCGTCAATCCTCTGATGTTGACGACCAATGTGAAGGAGGACCTCAGAGTGGGAGGCGGTTAAGCCAGGGTGTCCGGCAATGCGTCGTCTGCAAAAAGCAGCGACCCAATCCTGAGGTCACCAAACCGAACCCCCTCAACGCCCCGGCTGCACCTAGAAATTCTGTCCATAAAAGTAATGAACAGAATCGGTGACAAAGGGCAGCCCTGACGGAGTCCAACCCGCACTGGAAATAGGTCCGACTTACTGCCGGCAATGCGGACCAAGCTCTGGCACCGGTCATATAGGGAGCGGACGGCCCATATCAGGGTGTCCAAAACCACATACTCCCGGATAACCCCCCACTGGACTCCCCGAGGGACACGGATGGTTGGGCAAACTCCCATGCACCCTCACGGACCCTGCCGAGGGTGTAGAGCTGGTCCACAGTTCCATGGCCCAGACAAAAACCACATTGCTCCTCCTGAATCCGAGGTTCGACTATCCGACGGCCCCTCCTCTCCAGTACCCCTGAATAGACCTTACCGGGGAAGCTGAGGAGTGTGACCCCCCCCTATATTTGGAGCACACCCTCCGGTCCCTCTTCTTATAAAGAGGGGCCACCACCCCACTATGCCAATCCAAAGGAACTGTCCCCAATGTCCACGCGTCTTGTCAACCATGACAGGCCTACGACATCCAACTGTTTTTAGATGTAGTGTGTAATCCGGTAACATTATGTGCTTGGAAAAATACATTTAAATATAATTTATAATATTCTGAAATACACAAATAATATGAACCGATTCACAGAATCATCATTGCTGTAAAATCTAATGATTTATAGAACAATATATAGAAGCAATCATGCAAATCCGAGTCCAATATTGGATCATTCATGTTCGATATGAAGCTTTATTGCTCATGAGTAACAAAACATTTTACATTAAAATTGATGTACTATAGACCATAGTAGTGTGTGTGTGTAATATATATGCAGTGCATATATATTACACACACACACACATTTGTTTTTGCTGGTGTTTATCTGTCTGTCTTGATACAATTTTGAGGAAATGTTGGGAATGTTTCCAGGAACAAAAGATACATTTCTGGTGCTGATCCAGAAGAGATCCTGGATTCTGGATCACTTTGAAATATTCATTAACATTGTAGTCAATGGAGCTTCAGATTGTGCTCCTCAATATCTCTGTTGATTATTGACTGATATTTATGGATTATGACACAGTCTTGTAGGGCTGTGGTCTCTAGCTCACCACCCAATTTCATCCGGATCGGCTCCGGATAATGTCGCTATCCGGATTTCCCATTTACTTATACCTCTCTGGTTCCTCAGTGTTTTCAGGTTCTCCCGTTCTACGTGTCGTCCCGTATTCCCTAGTTCTATCTTCTTCTTCCGGTCTTCGATGAGAGCAGATGTTTTTCCTCTCTCTGCTCCTTTCATCCCTGCTTGCATTCTTTGTCTCGTCTCGTCTGTCTGCTTTCCAGGACCCGCTGCGTGCTGAGCTCTGGTCTACTAAATCATGGAATTGATTAACTTGTTTCTTAGTGCGATTGATCACATTTTTTCACTCAAGCATGGGACTCCGGGGGGGCCCACCTGTCCAGACGGGGCCCACGCAGCAGACTACACATGGATCCCTGGGAGAAATGGAGAGTGGTCTGTCTCTCGGTCCTCTCTGTGGAGGATGTGGAAGATATTTGGCTGTTTGGCTTATTTGTGGGGGCGGGGCATCTGCAAATTGGGACGGGAGTTGCCCTGGTGTACCGGAAAGTCTCCAAGACGGCGGCTTTCAAAGTTCTGGATAAATTGACCATGGATCTAAAAGTGCTCTTCGGTGCTCTGGGGGACCGTGTGGTGGTTCGAATCGAGGACCTGGGCAACCAGCTCAGGGATCGATCCGGGGAGGACCGGCGGAATGGATACCATCTTGCCCCAGCAGGTAGAACTGTATCACAGACCACCGGACTGAGTCCTGGCTTGGAGGGACTGAAGTCTCGCCTTGGAACACGAAACGAGGAATAACTGAGGACCAGTCGTATATTTGGATCAAGCTAAAGTTTCATTTTGGCTGAATATTGGATCTATTATGTCTCCTGTACTTTTGAGTTGAAACAAATGTTGGTAATTTCAGTTAAAAAAGGCATGGAAATGCCTCTTTTTTTTCTATCGAAGAAGTATCAAACCAAACCGTGAATATTGTGTATTGTTGCACCCGTAATATATATGTAGTACCGTTCAAAAGTTTGGGGTCACTGACAAATGTCCTTATTTTTGAAAGAAAATCAGTTTTTTTCTATGATAACTTTAAACTAATCAGAAATACTCTCTCTACATTGCTAGCGTGGTAAACGACTATTCCAGCTGCAACATCTACGTCGGTGTCTAGAGGTCCGTCTCCAGCAGCATCGCTACAGGGTTCTGATGGTACCATGTGTTTATCCTTGCATCAGAAGGCTAATGATGAGTAGAAAACTCTGCAATCATGTTGGCACAGCTGAACACAGTTTAGCTGCTCAGAGAAGCGATGGAAAAGACCTGGGTGACCCAAACCTTTGAGCGGTAGTAATATATATATATATATATATATGTTTTTTTTCAAGAAATATTATCTATATTGTTCTCTTGTTGATAAGAATGACCGAAAGTGAACAAAGCAACAAAACAAAATACAGTGGAATGTGTGTTTTTCTGAAGTATTTCTATTAGGATAAACACAAATGCTACAGACTGCTGGGCGCTTGTGCAAAACGAAGCTCAATGCTGCCACACAGCAGGAGAGAGAGCTGAGTGACAGCAGTGCATAGTGATTGGTCCAGACATAAAGGTATTCTGGTTGGGTTCTTGCTCATTGCTGAGTTCTTTTCTCACATAAATAGAAAATGCAATAGTTTCTTTTGAGGTCAAAGGGGAGGAGTCACATTACATTTCCTGTTACCTACCATTGAATACCCTGATGTGCACAGAGTCCCAGACTAAAAGCAAACCATACTATTTGGCAGGGTAAGTATTGCAGTAGGTTTTGGAAATCACCATAATTATCCTATGGTTAAAAACGAGTAGAATAATTGCTGCTTTCTTGACATTGAAACCCAAATACATGATAAAGATAAGGTCAGGGTTCACAGTATACAAGCTACAGTTCAAACATAGTTCAGTGCAAGTCACAGCATAGTTGATTGAACAGAAGGAATCCTAAGTCCACTTATGGTTCACAATAGTATTCAGTGGAGTCACAAAACACATTGCTGTCAAATAATAAAGTAATAGTTGTAAAGTATTTGTATTACAATAACTATTTGTTAAATAATCAATCTTTATCTTTTTCATTTTGCCGAAAATGTTAAAAAGATTTTGGTCTAGTTTAGCACCCCTTTAAACCCATATATTGATAGTGACAGTAAGTAAACACTTGTTTTACAGCTGTGGTACACATGTGTTGCTGTATCTGATGCTTCTCCTGCAGTTGAACGTTGCTGTGCTACTTGCTTTTTTAATTTTGTGATGAATTAATTCCAAAACATAGAGAAATATTTAAAAAAGATCCCACAAAGCACTGGAACAATATACTAGGTTTCCACCAAGGTATGATGATCATTTCTACTACACACACAAGTTTGTGACTTTTTGCAAACATATATCAAAGTTTCATGCTTAAAACATTAGTTATTTTAGGTGTTATAGAAAAAAGCAGGGAATTATGACATTCACAATCAGAATCAGAACATGTCATAATTCCCTGCATGTTGTCACAGATTCTCTGAAAATGCAGCCTCCCAGAAGTCGACATTAGTCTAGTCCTTAAATAGAGGAATGATTGAAGTGCCCTTGTAGAAGATGTCTCAGGCATTAGCAGGGCAGTTGGCTCTTTCTGGAATCAGAACGATATTATTGCCTGTTCTCGTCAGCGTGAATTCATGACTGGAGGAAGTGGCTGAGGTGCTTTCGGAAGGGGTCGCGCCACTTCGTTCTCCAGATACAGAACCACTGCCATCCCCTGGAGTGACCCTTATGGTACAGGGACCCTGGGTCGGGAGCCTATGCTCTGATGGGCTGGTGTTCTGGGTGTGGGCAATAGCTGTGGGTGGGGTATTAACGGTTGCAGAAGTGGTAACAATTTGATTGGCATGGTTGCTCTCAATGGACCATTCATGTACAGAGTTAGCACTTTCTGAGTCTCGACTTAGGTTACTGAGTTCAAAAGACTGCCTGACACTCCCACCCACTCCTCCAGGTCCACTCATCTGTGCACCTCCACCAACTCCACTGCCATGATCAACAGAGCGCCACCTCCACGATCCACTTCCATCTGTTGATGGAGCTTGGATAAGTGGCCTTTTGTTTTCAGGATGGGCTTCTACTCGGACAATTGCGCCAGTGCTACCTGAGATACTGCCTGAGGTACTACCTAGTGAGCTGGGCCCTGTTGCGCAAGTCGGGTCTAGATCCATCAGTGCCTTGTAGTGGGCAGATCGGCCACCGGTACTGCAGCCAGTAGTGCTGTCATCTAGACTCTTGGATTGCATCTTCAGCTGGTCTTGGTGCTTGGGTAGAGCCATCCCTTGCATGCTTCTTGGCTGGCTGTTTGGCCCTTTATCATGACTCAAGCAGACTGTGCTCTTCTCTGCAGCCCTTTGCCAATTAGCCTGAGCTGTGCTAGTTAATGTCAATATCCCATCTTTTCCTCGACCTGCCCTCCTTTTTGGGGAGGCGGTGTTGTAATTCTCATGAGCTTCCTCTGGTATGTGAACCAATTGGGACAACCCAGGTCTAGATTGCATGGATATTCTGGCCCCTCCAGTGATGCCACTACAGTTACTAGGCAGGGTGGCACTGGTACCTGTGGCTAGAGTAGACATACACCTATTTGCTTCAAACCCTCCGTTCAGGCCCATAGCTGTTGGTTGGAGATCCATGCTGCCATGCTGGTATGGATGCTGGGAGGACTGGCCAGATGATGAGTCCACAGAAGAGGAGAAGGCATCTGGGACCTGAAGGGAACATTTATGGTTGTTGTTCTTACTTTTCCATTGAGAAAGAAGCTGTTTTGAGCGACTGCTGTCCATGGAGGCATGGTGAAGGGTTACAGCATGATGTCTGGCTGCTTTCTCAAACGCAGCCATAGCCTGGGGAGTGTGGACCCGAGGAAGGGTGTGGCTACAGGTCACCATGGCAGCTTTGTTTGGAGGGCTGTAGGGGGAGATCACTTCAACGGCGGCGCCGGAGAGCTTTAGACTTTCGTCAATCCTCTGATGTTGACGACCAATGTGAAGGAGGACCTCAGAGTGGGAGGCGGTTAAGCCAGGGTGTCCGGCAATGCTAGCTTTGCTTTGTGGATGGTGGACTACGACATCCTGGCCTATATGTGGAAAGGAGCAATGGGTGTGATGTTGGAGTAGAGTGGATCTGGTGTCGGCTTCTTCACTAGACTGAAAATTGCTGACTGCATACAGCCCCTAAAAGCAGAAGAAACAGAAAGCATTAAAACATTATAAAAACAATCCTCATTAACTGGAAGAATAAACAGTCTTTAAACATCAACCATTGGTTGAACCTCCTCATAGAACACATATCAATGGAGAAAATCTCTGCTTCCAAAAAAATTAATAAAAAACATTTGAAATATTTTATGGAAAGTTGGTCTCCTCTTATTAAATATAAATATTGCAATATAATTCTGCCTGCTGGCGAAAGCCACCACAGCGATGTAACTGATAATGCTGCTTACATTTTTTGCATGACTCATCTTGTTTTTGTTTTCATTTAGGAACCCGGTTTCTCTCACCAGGACCGAGTGGGCCACAGAATTCACCTCCCAGCCATTCTGTTTCAGATCCAGTCTCCAGCTCAATGTTCTTCACACAAGGATGGTTGATCTCTGGGGCTGTTGCATGCTGGGCTAACTCTTCAGATGCTGTCCCCGTGGCTTGATATGCGTGGCCCGGCCCTTCTGGTCTCTTTTGGGTGGCCCCCGGTGTTCCCCTGGGTTGCTGTGCCAGGGTGCTGGCCCATGCGTCCGGGACGGCGCTGAACTGCCGCAGACTGTCACTCCTCCGCTGGTAGTAGCGACCCGGGTCTGGCTGGTGACCAAGGCGTGGCCATGGCCCCGTCACCTCCTCTCTGACCTCTCTCCTCCACTCTGCCTGTCCCTTGCCTGCCTGTCTCTTCTCCTTGGTCCCGTCTCCTGTCCTTCCCCCCCGCTCCCCTCTCCCTTCTCCTTCACTCCTTTCCCTCCCCTCGTGGTCTTTCCCTTTTCCCCCTCTCCCCGCTTCTCTTCCGGCATCCTGCCTCCCGCCGGGGGTCTCGCGGCTCCCTCCTTCCTGGGGGCTGGATTATGGGGGCTGGCTGGGATGCGTCAGGGGTGGTGCTCGATCCTGGCCCTATGCATGGTTTGGCCTTCTAGCACCTGTGGGTGGGATGGTTCAGATTGGGGGCACTATGGTCAGGCTCCCTCCTCCCCCCGCCTCGTTGGTTGGGACCTCATGTGCCGCGCCTCTTAACTCACCACCTTAGCACAACACATTTGTAAATGGCTGGATATGGTTCAGGTTGAGCAGAGGCCCCTGCATTGCCTACGCCCGTTCCCCAGACGCTGGTTCTCCGGGTTGGGGGGTTGCCCGAGCTCAGCGGTGGGTTGGGTGGTGGGAGATGGTGGGGGGAGGGGGGTGTGTGGGAGGTGGGGAGAGGGGGCGTCGGTGGGGGGTGGAATGGGTGGCGGGTGCTGGGAGGGGGGCAGGTGGTTGTGGGGGGCGTGGTGTTGGGTGCTGGTGGGGAGTTGGGCTGGCCTTGGTTTCGTCGGCTGTTGGTGACTGTGGCTCCCGGGCCCTGGGCTGGTTCTTCTGCGTGTGGCTCTGGTGGGGCCATGGTGGTCGTTCTTGGGTTGCTGTAGCTGCTTGGGGTGATCTTGGGGCTTATGTTGCCATTGATGGGTCCGGGATGACTGCCCCTTTCTTAAGTGGAGGTTTCATGCATGCCAGGTCCACCAATCCAGCACCTATCAAAACTTGATTTGAGAGTTAACTCCGCCCACAGATCTCTGAGTCAGTGGAGGTTGCTGGGTCAGTGTTTGTGGCTCTCACTATGCTCTCCCTCTTCTTCCTCAGATCTCCTGAGAACTTGGTGATCCAGACTTTCCTCTAGAGGCTGATGTGAACCTGGTGTATTGGGACTACTCTTGGTGATGGGTGGATGGAAGGGGTAGAATTAAGGAGTACAAATAAATCCATTGCACTTTCTTTTCAGAACACTGTGTATTTGTCACTTTGTGTTTGTCCATGTTGTATGTTCACTGCGGTGTGCACAGCCCTCTACGGCGGTAAGCAGGTAATAAAATTAATAAAATATGAATAGGCTAGTCTGCCAAGAGGGCAGGTGACGGTCACAATCACTATAAGAATAAAAAGCATAGAGCTCTAACAGTGACTGACGTTGTGTACGTTGTTACTCTGTAGCACGAATGCAGACAAGGTATAGGAAAACAAAAAAAACCCCATCATAGGCAGTGTAGTACACTAATATCAGCATACTGTACAGTGTTTATATTTAGCAATTTCTTTTTCAAATCATCCAAAAACATAAGACAAGCACGAGGAAGGCAGGAGTTTTGACATCTACCTTCTCTAGGCTCTTGTAGTATAGTATACATTGTTAGGGTTAAAGAAAGAACTCTCTCTGTCATTTAAGATGGTCAAGAGGGACACGTTTCTGGGCCAAGACCATTTTGGGCAACAAGTGTTGCAGGGCTTCTCAGAATCTTCACTCCCGCCTCCCACTGACATTTCATTTGCAGTCATTTCCCCAAAGTTCTATTACAATGGACACTCTGATGTTACAACATGTGCTGTTAATTAGGACAGTTCTGTTTTGAATGAATCTCACAGAGAAAATAGCCAAACTGACCATTGACCTGCTATTGCTGGGGAACCCATGAGACACTCTGGGATGGCGGAGTTTCATTTATCAGCTAAACTGCATGTAAGTTTATGTTTGAAAACTTGATTCCTCTGCTTTGACTTGCCCCTACCAGATAGACAGCGATAGCACCTCCAAGCAAGAAGCCCAGGTAGACATCAGTGGCATGGCTCTTGTACTGAATAATCCGGGTTAGACCACAAATGATGGCGCAGACAATGATGGAGAAAACAAGCAAGGGCTTGAGCAGCTTGGATGAATCTGTCAGGCTGCTGTTGATGTACATCTGTGGACACAAAGCACATTTATTTTCTATTCGCCTTTAATGATTATAGATATAGAACCTTCTCCACATCACCCTGTCCTTTGCATCGTCCTCCCCAACACCAGCCACTCTCATGTCCTCCCTCACTATGTCCACGTCTCTTCTCCTGGTTTGTCCTCTAGCCCTGTCCTTTGCATCGTCCTCCCCAAAACCAGCCACTCTCATGTCCTCCCTCACTACGTCCATGTCTCTTCTCCTGGGTCGTCCTCTAGTCCTGTCCTTTGCATCGTCCTCCCCAACACCTGCCCCTCTCATGTCCTCCCTCACTACGTCCATGTCTCTTCTCCTGGGTCGTCCTCTAGCCCTGTTCCCTGGCAGTTCCATCCTCGGCATCCTTCTACCGATATAGTCCCTGTCTCCCCTCTGGACATGTCCAAACCATCAAAGTCTGGTCTCTCTGACCTCGTCTCCAAAACGTCTAACCTTCACTGTCCCTCTCATTGTCTCATTTCTAATCCTGTCCAACCTGGTCACTCCCAAGGAGAACCTCAGCATCTTCATCTCCTCCACTTCTAGCTCCGCCTCCTGTCTGTCTCTTCCTCAGAGACACTGTCTCTAAGCCGTCCATCATGGCTGTCCTTACCACTGTCTTGTAGACCTTTCCTTTCATCCTCGCTGACACTCTGCTTCTAGCTTTGCTTCCTTTTCACCTGGTCTCCTGGAGACACAACACATCAACCTTCCTCCTCATCATCATCATGTCCACCAGCTCTCTAGCTTTTCCCGTCATCGTCCCAACATTCAAAGTCTCTACTCTCAGTCCTAAACTCTTCTACTCCCTCTTCTCTTGCTGCTGATGCACCCGTCTTCCTCCTCTTCTTCGTCGCCATCTTCAACCCACAGTATTCCAATGTCCAGCAGCATCCTGTGGGTTAACAAAGCTGTTGGCGGTCGTTGTTAAGCCTCGACCAATCCGGTCTTTCTTGTTTACGTTGATTTACATTATTGATTTACATTGTACATCGTAAAGGTATGCCAGATGCCTTTCCTGATGCAACTCTGCATTTATCCGGGCTTGGGACCGGCTCAACGGAGAAACTGGCAATGCCACGTTAGCTCCTGCTAACCGCACTACCCATGTCGCTGCATTGTAGTAACAGTAACTTGTCTATATTGGCTAATTAATGGTTCCACCAATTCCACAATGCATGAGATACTATTTCCAACACTGAATTTGGGATAGATTAATATATCAGTATCAGTATTCAAGTAAAATGCTTGTAGTCTTCTATTGACATAAAGACCATTTCTGACAGCAGAACCACTGTAGTGCACCCCATTTAAGGAGGCTTTGGATAGGTTTGCACGGTCACATAGTGGTTACGTCTCGCCTCAATTCAATTCAATTCAGCTTTATTTATATAGCGCCGGATCACAACAGAAAGTCATCTCAAGGCACTTTACAGGACTAGCAGGGAAAGACAGAACCCAACTTGACCCACAAGAGCAAGAACTTCGGCAATGGAGGCAAGGAAGAACTTCCCTTTAACAGGCAGACACCTTGGACAGAACCCAGGAGTCACGGTGGACTCACCGGGGTCAAATCCCATCTGGGGTTTTTTCCTGGTACTTTGGTTTCATACAACATACAATTTAGGTGGCTTAATCGCAATAAATTGTCCAGAGATGTAAGTGTGTGCATGAGTGGTTGTCTGTCTCTGTGGCTACGGGATATCCTGGTAACACATTCAGGGTGTACCGCGTCTCTCGCCCATAGCTAGCTTGGATAGACTCCAGCAACACCCGTGATGCAAAAAGCGGTTGTAGATGAGATGATGTATCATGTACAAGAAAATGGACGAGTAGTCAATTTCTGACATATTTTAAGAAAATAATATTTGCTAATTTCAGCAGCTTGTACCCGAAACCTTGTTCTTTCACAAAGCTCATCACCACAGGGGAGGGTAGGAGAGCTTTGCCTTTTCGGCTCTACTTCCTCGTCACCATGACAGTGAAGAGAGCGCAGGAACATGCATATTTTCTGCATGTTTCCCCCTCCTGACGTCAGAAGGGGCACAATTTCTTCCAGGCGTGTTTCAGGAGGTGATTCCAGACCTACTCAAACTATGAAGGATTGACTGGATGGTTTATTTATTGTTTTGGGTTGAGAAGGACCCATAATCACCAGAATATTGTAGAAACATGGGAAAAGTGAGTTTTTCATAATATGTCACCTATAAATTTCTTAATTGTTGTCATCTTATTATTCTTTATCCTATTGTTCTGTTCCTGGTTTTGGTCATAAGTTTTGTTTAAAATTACTTTTACACCTTATCTTCCGCCTCTGTCTCCCCATTTCGGGGTACAGTTTTTGTATTAGGCCGTGATACCTTGTAGAATAGAAATAGAATAGAATAGAAAGCCTGTATTGTCATTGCATAGTGGATATACAACGCGATTAGTAGTGCTGCTCCATTTGGTGCTTAGGTACAACATAAAATACAAATAATATTAGAAGAAAACACAAATTGAAAGTTATAAACAGTGCATGTAGATAGATTGTCCAGTACTTTGCATTTACTAGTAGCATACATTAGTTATTGTACACGAGGTCGGTATTGCACTTAATTTGTAACACATTGTTTACCTTCACATTACAAATTGCATATGGTGAGTAGTTATATTGTTTAGTACTGGTTGTTGTTCAGAGCGCTGATGGCTCTTGGGTCCTGCTCTTGTGCAACCTGTAGCACCGTCCTGAGGGCAACAGGTTGAACAAGTCGTGTCCATGGGGGGGGTCTCTGACGATGTTTGTTTTTTTTAGCTCTGCTAAGGGAGCGAGAGCCGGCGATACGGTCCGGGGGGGGAGCAGAGAGCAGCTGGTGATCTTCTGGGCTGTGTTGATCACTCTCGGCAGGGCTTTCCTCTCTGCTGCTGTGTGCGTGCATACCTCGCCGTGATGTAGTACTACACCGTGATGCAGTACCACACCGTGATGCAGTACCACACGTGATTCAGTACCACACGTGATGGAGTACTACACCGTGATGCAGTACCACACTGTGATGCAGTACTACACCGTGATGCAGTACCACACCGTGATGCAGTACCACACGTGATTCAGTACCACACGTGATGCAGTACCACACGTGATTCAGTACCACACGTGATGGAGTACTACACCGTGATGCAGTACCACACTGTGATGCAGTACTACACCGTGATGCAGTACCCAGGATGCTCTCCAGGGGGCTCTGTAGAAGGCCACCATCAGCTTCTCCTCCAGGGGGTTCCTCCTGAGCACCCTCAGGAAGTGGAGTCGCTGCTGGGCCTTCTTCACCACCGCCGTGGTGTTAGCAGACCAGGACAAGTCGTCAGTGATGTGGACCCCAGGAACCTGAATGAGGGGACCCCCTCCACGCAGCCCCCCATGATGGTCAGTGGAGCCGGGTCAGTGGACCCTCTCCACGCAGCCCCCCATGATGGTCAGTGGAGCCGGTTCTGGGCTGCGCTTCCGGAAGTCCATGATGAGTTCCTTAGTTTTCGTGGTGTTCAATGAGATGTTATTTACCGAGCACCACGAACCAACCTCATCTCTGTACGCCGACTCATCTCCGCTCGAGATGAGCCCGACCACAGTGGTGTCATCAGCGAACTTGATGATGGCGTTGGAGGGATGGGTTGGCGTGCAGTCGTAGGTGTAGAGAGAGTACAGGAGCGGACTCAGTACACAGTACTGGAGCGGACTCAGTACACAGTACAGGAGCGGACTCAGTACACATCCTTAGGGGGAGCCGGTGTTGAGTGTGACGGTGGGGGAGAAGTGGGAGCCGAGTCTGACCCTCTGTGTGCGGTCAGACAGGAAGTCCTTAATCCAGGTGCAGATGGGGGTGGAGAGTCCAAGGTGGGAGAGTTTCAGTTAAAATGTCCGGGATTATTGTGTTGAACGCTGAACTGTAATCCACAAAAAGCACTCACGTAGTTCCCCCGGTGGTCCAGGTGACTCAGCTGACACAGCAGGCTAAGGGCTGTGCTAACATTAGCATCGGGTGGGATGTAAGCATCCATCACGACAACCACTGTTAGCTCCCTTGGTAGATAAAAAGGCCTGCACGAGACTGCCAGAACCTCGATATCATGACAACAGTGGGTCTCAACAATCCTGCTGTTACATCACCCCCCCCCCCCCCCCCCCCATGAACGTAAACACAGAGCCCCCCTCCTCTGCTCTTACCCGATACTCCCGCTCTGTCATGCCGGTTTAGTGTCCGGTCTGCTAGCTTAACTGCAGCGTCTTGGATTAGTGGTTGGAGCCATGTCTCAGTGATGAACATAACGTTGCAGTCTCGGACGAAGCTGTTTGTCGCGACGAGTAAATCCAGTTCGTCCATTTAGTGAGTGATCGATCTGGCGTTGGTCTGAAAGGTTGTTTTCGCAGCCTAACCGCTAGGCCCGACCGGCATCCTCGCTTCTGTCAACTTGTTCTCTTCATGTGACAAGACTGAGAGATGGCATGGGGTGAAACATTACTCACCGAAACATAGACAGCAGCAAAGGATGCCAGGGTTGCGTGCTGTGATGGGAAGGATTTTCTGCAAGACATTTAAAGAGCAGGTGGATAAATTGAGAAATTCCAGACAATAAAAATATGGTTTTTTTTTTACTGCCATAGACACACCTAGTTGTCATCCCATCCCATTCAGATGTATCTTTTTCATTAGCGTTTGCCTTATATTCATGTGACGGAGCGTCTTTGAACGGCCCGTCGTTTGCGCTCTCTCCGTCGGAGGAGGAAGTGAGCATCGGGGCCAAGCTGCGTTGAGACTGTTTTCGCCACGGACCCGCACTTGGTTAATGGTAAATGGACTCCACTTATAAAGCGCTTTTTCCACCTTTGCGGTGCTCAAAGCGCTTTACATTAGGCCTCACATTCACCCATTCACACTCCAGTGGGAGACAAGGTGCTGCCAGACCCACTGGGAGAAATTTGGGGTTCAGGGTCTTGCCCAAGGACACTTCCACATGCGGAGAGTCAGAGCTGGGATTCGAACCACTGATTCGCTGAACAGTGGACGACCCGCCCTACCAACTCAGCCAGAGCCGCCCGGGTCTGCGGTTTTCACGGTCCCACTGTTTCACTTCACCGTGGGACTTTCTTTCGTTCCGCCCCCGTAGGCGTCCAAAGGTGCATATTCGGGGCCGATCAGGCCAAACGGAGCCACTGTCAGATCAGCACTTAACTGGCACGAAGAGGCATGCTTCGGACTGTCATCTGACCATGGGCTGTTCCATTACAATTGCTTGAGGTACTGTGTTTATATAGTGCAGTGGCGGGCGGTCAGGGCCTGTAAGGCCTTCTCTGCTTGCCTAACATAACCAGAAAGCAAGAATACATGATCATATTTATGATAAAATCAATTTAATTTTATGTATATATATATATATTCTTCACATTCATGTCATATTATATTCCAGTGATGTATTTTTAGGTGAGACTTTTTATCCAATCAGAATTCAGCTAGCTTGTGTTGCCAGGCGGATGTCATAGTACCAGTGGCAAGTACTATCCGTCCGAGACCTTCAGAATCAGCGCTGCTTGCCGTCTGTGTTGTGTGAGTGAACGGGCTCGTAGAGTTGAGTTGATAGACAGTTGCGATAGCCAATCAGATCACGAGTTGGTGAAAGTAAGGCCTTCCTGCCTGTGATTGGATACTCCGTGTGAGAGGGCAGCGCTAGGCATATTGCGTCATCAGCTAATGGCACCGGTACGGCGCGACCGACCGAAAATAAAAACACAATTATTCCTGCGTTTTTAACCCACAATGGCCGAAGGAGGGGAAAGTGTGGATTTGGTTGTGGATATTCTTGAAAGGCCGTTTTCAGGACGGACTTTTACAGAGAAGCTAGCTCTCGTGAGCCGACGTCGTCCAACTCCGGAGCTAGCTAACCTGTCCCAGGTGGGGAAAGGATTGGTACGCCACTTCCAGGCTTCAAACTTTTGGCTTACAGCTTCCGAGAGTCGCTGCAAATTGTTCTGCTGGGAATGCCTTTTGTTTGCAAGGGATCGATTTAATGTTTGGAGCAACACTGGATTTAGGAACTTTAAGAAAGGAGAATGGATTTTGTTTTCAAATAACTGTTTTGGGGGACAGCCGTTTTGTTGAGTACCAACATTTTATTTATTTAACATGATAATGAAATAAAATCACAGATATACTGTAAATGCAATGTGTGTAAATAATGTGGCGCGCCGGTGCAGCTGTGTGATTGTAGTGGAAGTACACAACGAGAAAAATGTGGCCGTTGTGTTGCAGTCTTTCTTATATTAAACTGAAAGTTTGCAATTTAAAGCTTGCCTATATTCATGGTGGACTTTAAAACGTTTTGGACAAATAATGTTAAATTCCCTTTTATTTATAACTTTGATAGTACCACATATAGTGATAATTTTTAATTGCTGATGCAGTTTATTGATTTTTAAATGCTCCGGAAAAAATATCCCGTGTTGTACACGATTGAGGTGATGCAACACCCAGTAGTGCGTAAGTGTGTGTTTGTACATTATTTCTAAAGCCGTGGTGTCATAAATGATGGTATTATGAGGGGTATTTATTCAAGTCGGACTAAGTAGGACTTCACTGAAGGCCTAGGTTTAAAATGCACCGCCCACCACTGATATAGTGTAATGTTTGGTTCAAGTCAAAATGCCTCCCTCATCTGGGGGAATTGGTCAAATGTGATTTTGTTAAAGCATTCTGTTAAGAGAGGCATTAAACTCTTCTGGGTTTTCTTTAAGTAAATACTTTACCTAATTAAATCAATAGTAGAAATCCTGTATCCTGCTTTGGCCATCTTATTACTTTTTGCTTTAATCAAGCCTATAATCCATTTATAAAATGTACATCTTATTTTTCACCTTGACTTTTTACATGATGTAAAAATAGAGTTTATGCCAGAATAGCATCTAAAATGTTCTAAAGACTATGTTAAGTCGTTAAATGTTTTTCACCTCACAATAATTTAAAATGCTGTCACAGAAGTCTAATTTATCCAGATTTCTAAATAAACCCAAGTAGTTCACGTAATTGACCTGAACCGTTGCACGTGGTCAATAATTGTTAGCAGGGCAGAGGTCAGATAAAATGTAGTGAATGCTTCAATAAATCTCAGTCTAAATTGATTCCTGCACGACCTGGGATCACAGGGTAAACTCCCCGGATTAGACAGTGAGGATCATTTAACCCTATTTAAATGGAGGGCTGATGGTGGAATTGAGCCGCTGTGCTCCAGTGTAGAGTGGCAGTTAGGCTCCACCCAGATAAATATAAACCGGGGTTTTACAATAGGAAAGATAAAGTTTGTATGGGACGCGGTATGTGCGAGTATCTGGAGGTATTATTGTAAATAATGCATCAAGTATTGCCTTAAAACCCCTGTAATTGGGAGTTGGTTTGCCCAAGGGGGGATCTAAGCCTCTAACGTCTAAGGGGTATTTTAGGAGAGTTCTGCTAAGGTAGAAGGAGAGTGCCCTTTGGTGAAAAACATAACCTGACAGAACACTTCCTCATCTCTCAAGTAAACCCAGCCATCATCCTCCTTATTTACGGTGGGACAGCGAGTGCACCCGCTGCCTCCTCCGCTATTAGTGGCGTATTTTCTCCCGCGATCTCTCCCGCATCTAGCGCCACGTCAACTGATTTTTGCATCCTCGTGAGCAGTCAAAACACTACCCATAGCGTTTTACCAACCCTGCTACATCCCCGACGTCCCCTCTGTCCACACTGGACAGGACGAAGTGAAGCAGCGGCTCCGTTATGTCCTGCTTGTGGACTGTCATGGCGCATGGACGCAGCGTAAATATCCGTCTCACTGGACAACTGAACATCTTCATCAGAGGCTGGATATTCCTTGGTACACGTACTTGCATGACAAAACCAAGGAACGTGCAAGAGAAAATGAAGTTTTAAAGAAGATCTGCCTGAGGAAGGAGACAACGGTGCACCAACAACTCCGGGGTCAATGCCAACACCTGACGCTCCTCTCTCTACCCCGATGCGCTAAGGGGAGGCGCAGGCCAACGAAAGACAACAAGGACAGCAACAGGAGGGGGTTCTCCTCACCCTCCCCTCCACGGTCTAAAGGTAAAAGAGTGATGCATGAATATCTATGGAGGAAAGTTGCACAGAAATGATGAGGTGGATCGTTTTGCCCACATGAGGAAAATTGTCTTCGTCGTCCCCATAGAGTTCATGGAGGAGGTGATGGTGGCAGTGCATGAAGCATTATGCCATACAAGCACTGATCCGACACGGAAGGAGTTGAAGAGACGGCAGCTATGGATCCTGGTAAAGTTCGTCGAGTTCTGAGAAACTGTGAGCGATCGAGATTTCGGAGCTACAGAGCTGTTTAGCATGCATTTGTGGTTGCTCTCCAAAGCATGGCAGGAAGAGGTAGGACAAAACCACAGATGTTGTCTTATTTGTTACTTTTTTGCTATCACACTGGCAAAGTCAAAAATGGCCAGTTTGGTCTTTTTCCTGTTTATCGCCCAGCACTAAAGGAAAACAAGGGGAGGTTTTTATAAATATAAATAACTATAAATAGACTGGGGTTTTCTACCACGCAAGTCTTGATACACGAGGCCCCAGGTCTCCTGGACACACAACACATCAACCTTTCTCTTCATCATCATGCTTTTCCCGTCATCGTCCCAACATTCAGTCCCTACTCTCAGTCCTAAACTCGTCCATTCCTTCTTCTCTCGCTGGTGATGCACCAGTCGTCCTACTCTTCTTCGTCTCTGTCTTCGTCCCACAGTAATCCAGTGTCCAGCAGCGTCCTGTGGGTTAACAACGCCGCTGGCGGTCGTTTAAGTGCAGTCCATTTACTGCATCAACAGTAAATGCAGACTCTGATCTAAACGTAATGTTCCATACATTTTCAGTGGAAGTTTCTACGTTACTCAATATGACTTTGTAAATGCTTCCTCACCTGCCCTGGCTGATGGCTGCAGGGTTAGCCCCTGAGCAGATATCCTCCATGACGTAAGGGCTCTGCTCACAGCTGACACTGAGGATGGTGTAGTTGGGTTTACACACTGTGAGAAAGTAGGGTGTTGGGTAGCCTGTCATCAGCTGGAGGATGTTTGTGATGAGGGCTGTGGCACAAAGACCAAATGCATGAACTCCTAAGAAAGAAGATGATATGATTAGGAGGTTGGTCGACAATGCAGGAGGTTGCACAGTTAGTGTAATTATTATTTGCTCCCTCAAAACAACCATGGCTCAACCTCCCACTTAACAAGCAACACACAGTGCCTCCACTGCCAATGTGTATCAGTGTAGAACAGAACAGAACAGTACAGAAGACCTTATTGTCCGTGCTAATACAGTACAAGTACAGCACGAAAACAGAAGTTACATTCGATGAGTGAGCGATGGGTAAATATACTCTACCCACACTACATCTGTGTGTGTTCTTTTGATGAGATGTGGTCATCCACACCTACAAAGTCCATTTCACAGCACACATACAATTCTTGTTAGATGCTGATGAGCAGCTCTGACATCAACCACATATTCACATCTATTTTTCCCCATTTTATTAATAGATTTTAAAATTATTATTATTAGGGGGGACGAGTCTGCATACAGGGAGGAGGCGGAGAAGCTGACGGTGTGGTGCAATCGGAACATCTCATGTATGTGAAGATAGGAGTCAGCTCACTGGCACAATGTTTCACGGTGGATGGGGCCTGCAGCTTTGCGGGGTTTCAGCTTCATGAACTGTATGTGCACGTCTTGCTCCTGGATGCAGAGGGCAGGGGAGGTGGGGAGGCTTTATATGAGGGGCCCTCCATGTTGTGGGGGGAGGAGGGGGTGACTGGAGAGTCCGAGGGCGTGTGGAGGGCTGGGCGATCGAAGCAGCAGTAGTGCATATTCAAATGCAAAATTTGCAGACGACACCACCCTCATCGGGCTCATCTCTGACGGTGATGAGTCGGCCTACAGGAGGGAGGTGGACCGGCTGGTGTCCTGGTGTAGCAGCAACAACCTGGAGCTGAACAGCCAGAAAACAGTGGAGATGATCGTGGACTTCAGGAAAGTCACAGCCCCACCGCCCCCCCTCGCCCTCACAGACTCCCCTACCCCCATCTCCATCGTGGACTCTTTCCGCTTCCTGGGCACCACCATCACCCGGGACCTCAAGTGGGAGCCGACCATCAGCTCCCTCATCAAGAAGGCTCAGCAGAGGATGTACTTCCTGCGGCAGCTGAGGAAACTCAAGCTGCCGACCCAGATGTTGGTGCAGTTCTACACCTCCATCGTGGAGTCCGTCCTCACCTCCTCCATCACCGTGTGGTACGCTGGCGCCACCACCAGGGACAGACACAGAGTGCAGCGCATTGTACGTGCTGCGGAGAAGGTGATCGGCTGCAAGCTGCCATCGCTCCAGGACCTGCATGTCTCCAGGACTCGGAGGCGTGCAGGTCGGATCATAGCCGCATTGTGGAGCGGCTGCATACACAGAAGCGGAGATACTCGGCGCTCTGATGGAGCGTCTCAGACTGTCCCTCTATGGAGGAAGCTCATTTCAGCCGCTTGTACCTGCAACCTTGTTCTTTCGGTTACTACCCAAAGCTCGTGATCACAGGTGAGGGTAGGAACAGAAATGACCGGTAAATGGAGTGCTTTGCCTTCCGGCTCTGCTCCCTCTTCACCGTGACGGATCGGCAGCATCGGCAGTATCGCGGATGCAGCGCCGATGTGTCTCTGTATGTCTCCCGCTCCATAGAGCAGTTCGTTCAAAGTGTTTACCACACTAAAACATTTTTGCCTTCTCGCAGGAACATTACCACCAGAAATAAACTTTATGCAGGGAAAATGCCGTAGAGCGTGGACGGGCAGAACACAGACACAGGGACGCACGAATGTGCACGCACACCTTGTGCACGTTTCCCCCTCCTGTTGTCAGAAGGGGAGCGATTTCTTCCAGACGTGTTTCAGGAGGTGATTACAGACCTACCCAAACTAGGAAGGATTGACTGGATGGTTTGTTTTGCTGTTTTGGGGTTGATAAGGACCCAAAATCACCAGAATAGTGTAGAAACACGGGGAAAGTTAGTTTTTTCAGAATATGGGACCTTTAAGTCTGACTCCTGGTTTGTCTGCTAAGAGAATCTTTCTTTGGAGGACATCAGCTCCTCTTCTTCCTCCTCAGTTGGCCTTTTCTTCTTTGCAAAGCTCTCCAAAGACATTTTTTCTCGCGAAAAAAGTAGCTACTTTACGAGCTTATTTTGAGTAACGTATCACTTGACAGAGAAGATTCACATGCGATTGTTACGTGGGAGAAAAACTGGTATTTTCTCAAAATAAAAAACCTACCAGAATCTAATAATCAATACAAAGGAAATTATGTAGATTGTTTATTCTTGTTCCAGACATGCATCTCCCTCTGCTATACGTAGTTGCCAGGCGTATTTTGAGATAGCTATCGGCCAGACGTAGGTCGTAAGTACGGGTGGCCGTAACTTGCGCAGGTCGTACCTTGGATAGTACGTGTGTACCACAGGCGTACCGGCAAACAGCTCTGTGACAGTAAGGTGTATACCAGAAAGGTGCAAGAAATTGAGTAACTGAACAATAGTACAAGCATGTACAACATAGAGATAGACAAACATGGCCCTGCTGTATCAAACAGGCAAGATTATTACAATTAAACTACCAGCAGGCAACAAAGGCGATATCCAGAAGAGCTTGTGATCCTGCATTCAAATGAAGAAGCAGAGCGGAAGCCAACCACTGTCAAATATACAGTAAAAACAAAACAGGGGTAATTAGTCTACACACCAAGTAGACAGCGTGAAGACAAGGAGGAGTGAGCATCAGAGCCACTGTTCAAAAGAAAATGCAAACGAATCCATGAAAACATCAAGATGATGGTGCCAAAACACACAGAACGCCGAACACTTCGCTTCATTTTATTGACTTGTCCTTCGGAGGGCAATTTGATTTGCAGCCGTCACACATACCGTATTGGCCCGAATACAACACGACCCCGGATATAATACGACCCCCTCTTTTTCAAGACTCAAGTTTGAGAAAATACTTTTTGAACACCAATTTCAATTTTTATACAGAAAATAATTACAGTACATCTGAAACAAATGATTATAACAATAAATTTGAGAGAAAAAGCATGTTATTTTGCCACATTCAAATCATGCAAAAACTGTCTCACATCTTAATATCTGAACATTTAAATATGTGAACTAAAGTGCAATCACATTTGTAAATGAATGGCTGAAGCGCAGCAACACAAGATGGATGCCGGCCAGACGTGCTGAATCACTGAAGCTGCTTTATTTTACTTGCACTGTTAAACAAAACTCCGTTTCCTCCTATTGCTCGCATATCTCTGTCTCCTAGTTGCACTCTCTCTCTTTCTCTCTCACAACATATGAATAAGGAAAAACATTGCAATAAAATAATGATAGGCGTTTGCTTTAGCCTGGGGAGTTCAGTTCACCATTCGTTGTAACGATATCTGGCGCCATCTAGCGTTCAGAACGGGTATAATGTTTAGACCCCGAATATAACACGACCCGACTTTTTCAGCCTAATTTCAATGCAAAAAACATCGTGTTATATTCGGGCCAATACGGTACATTCTATAGACACATTCAAAGGACATATAAGAAAACAAAGAAAATGTGGAGACAGCATGGAGGGAAAAGCCTAGACACAGTTTCACCATCAGATAGGAACATTTCAAAACGTACTCATTCTTACCAATGGCCACAAACACTGGACAGACGCAGCATGCACAGCAGCGGCTCTCAATGCTGCATTTAATAATCATAATTCTTTTGTCCTGAGCGCTCTATAAAATGCATTGCTTTTATAGAGTGCATTTCAAGGCACTCAAAGATGCTTTACAATGTGCATTATTCAGTGGTGCTGTTTAACAAGGACATAATGATAAAGGGAGGTGACATCCTGACTGAATTTATCATGATGCTTATGAAACTGAAATAAACGATTGATACAACACCTTTACCTGCACCTATTGTGCCCCTTTTCCTCACCAAAGGGGAGCTGACCAGTTCATTCATACAGGGTATTGTAGGGAATTTCCATATTAGATGGGATTCCACAACCTGATTACACGCCGACAACACAACAGGAAGCACCACATTTATGTTTGTGTTATTATTACTGATTCACTTGAACGCCTCATCTGGTGACGACACATAATGACGCAGATAAACATGGGCTTAGATTGGCTGGGGCAAATCCCCGCCTACAGGAGACGTAATGACGTGTTGACGAAGCAGGAAATGCCGGCATTCCGCCATAGGACAGCCACGAGACGCATGGTGGAATCCAGCGCTGATATCCGATATAACTGTACTGATCTGTTCATTATATAAATGTCTTAATCTTAACACACATTCTCCTCATTGACTACGCACCCACAATGGAGAACAAGAACCGTAAGAGGGTTTGGTAAAACCCTAACAGTATAAAAAGGGGGGGGGGGGCGACTACCAATGAAGCGGAAAGCTCTGCGTATGAAGGAGTTGAAGTTGCATCCAGCAGTGCTGATGTTAGCTTCGGTCGCGGCGCCACCTTTCCTTCGAGGGAGACAGCAAAACAGGATGGCCTCCCCAATCATGACCTGCCAACACAGAGCATAACAAGAACGCTGTCACTTGTGTTTGCAGGCAAAAGTGGCTGTAGAGCGATAACATTGGATTTCACTGGAGGGGGACATTAATAACACTGATTATTCTATTAGTATCATTAATCATGCTTTTAATCTTTAATTATAAAGTTTGTATTCACATTAATGTTCAATTATGATAACAAATTCTGATAACAAATAACAAATGATTAACTCCTGAATGAAAATGAATAATTACTAATGTAACACAAAGGTTAATTAAAGATTATTTCAGTTTAAATGAAGCCACGCCTCCCAGTTATGTTAACTCTCACATTTCTCGAGACGCCGACCGAGGAGGTGGAGTCGGAGCCATCTATAACTCGGAGCTCCAAATTAACCCTAAACCTAAACTAGAAAGACAATCAGAGATTGCAGACTCCGCCTCCAAAAGACTATTGGATCTTGTGAGACAGTAAACAGGGCTTCCGGATCAGAGGGGCCAAACCTGCTCTAGCTTGCTGCTCCGGAACGGGAAAAGATACAACTTTTATGTTGCACCCCTGAAGTGAAATGAACGACTGGACTCACGTTCATCTTCGTTTGGCAACTTTTAATTACAGTCCTCGGTTCAGTAATGTCAAGTAATATTTTTTTTTACAAGCCATCTTCTGGACTCTTTTTCCCATCATGCCATTCGTGTCCCTCCCTCTTAAAGTGGCAGTTTACAGCACAGGCACAATTCCAGACGTAAAAATTATTCTAGAATCTGGACCCAATTGCAATACCCTCGCCTCCCCTTCGCGAGGGTAAAAATAATTCTAGAATCTGGATCCAGATCCGGATCAACGCCATTCTCGGGGAGGACCGAGCCACGGACAGAACCTTGCTTGTGTAAAAATTTCAAGTCGATTGGGTTACTAGTTTTTGAGTTATGCGCTCGGACAGACAAACAAACAAACAGACAGACAGACAAACAAACGGACCCAATTGCAATACCCTTGCCTCCCCTTCTGCGATGGTAAATACAACAGATGAGTGCGGTCGTAAAGTCGACTAGTCGCAAAGGCCGTAAGGCTGTTGGCGACCTCAGGCTCTATTGCACTTGGATTATGCAGCAGGACAATGATCCAAAACAAAGTAAGTCTGATTCCCTTCAAGAAGAAAAAAAAATTAAAGCCGCAAGCGGCGTTGTAGGCCCTCGCCGGCCGACAGGCCGTTGAGCTGACCCGCCGACGCACGCCGCTTTTGTCCTGAATGTTTAGATTTGAGCTGCATGAGTAGCTCACAGTTTAGTCAAATCATTATTTGGATTATATGGCCATCTGTCGTCAGGAGTTTTTAAGTTTCAATCCAATATGGCCGCCTTCCTGTGTGTCTGGGGGCGGGGCCATAATACTTTTTTTTTGATCGGGACGACATGAGGGAATTTTCTGGAAAATTTCAATCATTTCTAGCAAGCTATTTTTAAAATTCCCATTCAATTTTTGTTATCGTTCTCTAGGGGGCGCTCGTCAACTCGTGTTTGTGTGTGTCTGTATGTGTGTGTTGTTTAGTGTCAGGGTGTGTGTGTGCTGTTGAGTGTCGGTGTGTGTGTGTGTGGGTGTGTTGGTCGTCCTCAACAGCATGGCAAAGTTGGATGCCGAGGGTTGACGAGCTGCGCTCATCAACTTGTCGTCTTCTGCGTTGCAAAAGCAATAGCCCCTTACGCCTAGGATAGGCGCTCGGGCCTAAAAAGAAAGTGAACGATTTTGGAGTGGTCCAGTCAAAGTCTGAACTAAATATCGGAATCCAATTAAGAAGCTGAAACCTTAAACCGGCAGTTCATTCTGGAAAACCCTTCAATGTGGCTGAATTAAAACTATTCTGCAGAGTGGGGAAAGAGTGATGCGTCACTATGTCATGGACTCATTGTCAGTTGTTGGTGCCAATGGTGGCACAACCAGTTATTTGGTTTAGGAGTTAGGAGAAAATGTTTATAACTTCATTCATGAAATGATCATTCAAAAGTTGCATTTTGTGTTCACAAACACTCTTCGCCCAGTGTATGGTAAAGTCAGAGAATATTGAGAAGACCCCGAGAAGAGGTGAAGTATGTGTGGAGAGGGGCCAGTCTGCCTCCAGAGCACTGCCGAGGTGCCCTTGAGCAAGGCACCGTCCCCGCAAACGGCGCCTTCACCCTACTCCCTCTCCGTGTGCTAGGGCCCTTTGAAGCACGTATTAGTGTGTGGTTGTTTCAAGGGGCCCGTTGTTCTACGGTGAAAATTCGATTTCATTGTGTGTCAGCAGATGATGATTAATAAAAGCATTTCATTTCATTTCAAATCGACTGTCTAATATCAGACAGTGTCAGAATAACATCGTCAGCATACAGAACTTTGGATGCTTAACCAACCCTTCTACTCATGTCCAGATGTTAAAGTATATGTGCAAAGCATTTAAAGTGTCAAAATGAGTTCACATGAACAAGGCCTCACCAGGCCCCTCTGCAGTAATGCTAGAAGGTTAATATCGTTATTGTACTGCTAAAATGCTTGGTGGTAATGCTTACCGTGATGGCAGGTCCAGCAAAGGCTAGGCTGAAGAGCACGAGCAGGGGGACGACTTCCTGGCTGGGGTCGATGTAAGGGAGGCTCAGATCCTGGTCATGGCAGATGAAGCCAGTCTTCATTGGTTTGAACACATCGGTCCACTCAAGGAAGTACAGACTAATCACGGATAACACCAGGATGGGCAGCTACCAAATGGACAGGACAGGACAAGACAGAACCCAGATGAAAAAAATCACTATCAAGTCATAGAAAGTGGAGGCAGGAAGTGATTTAAAATGTTTCCAGTCAATTAAATAATAAAATAAGCAGTGCATGTTGTCAATGTGGAAGCTAATTTCATTTATAATGGAAGTAAAACAATGACCTGAAGGGATTGAGAACTGTGCTGAGGGTAATAGGAGAGGTCATGTGGAATTAATTCACATTGTGAACTCACTGAGGTCAGCCCGAACCTAGTCCCAACAAGCTAAATGAGAACGAGAAAGACAATCAGAGATTGCAGACCCCGCCTCCAAAAGACTATTGGATCTTGTGAGACAGTAAACAGGGCTTCCGGATCAGAGGGGCCAAACCTGCTCTAGCTTGCTGCTCCGGAACGTACTACAAGACTCCTTCTGGACTCTTTTTCCCATCATGCCATTTGTGTCCCTCCCTCTTAAAGTGGCAGTTTACAGCACAGGCACAATTCCAGATCTAAAAATAATTCTAGAATCTGGATCCAGATCCGAATCAACGCCATTCTCGGGGAGGACCGAGCCACGGACAGAACCTTGCTTGTGTAAAAATTCCAAGTCGATTGGGCTACTAGTTTTTGAGTTATGCGCGCGGACAGACAAACAAACAGACAAACGGACAAACGGACCCAATTGCAATACCCTCGCCTCCCCTTCGGCGAGGGTAAAGATGCTGCTCCGAGTTTATTGTGGTGGTCTTCCAATCCTAAAATACCAATCACAACACGTTGGATCATTCTCAACCATAAATCTCAGTTGAGCAGATTGAAAACCTTCAATGGTTTATGGAAAACTTGAGGGATCAACTCATCCACATGGCTGACGATGTAAATGTCCACTTTCAAAAGGGCAAATAGCTGGGGCTGTAGGAATTGACCTGTCACACTGAAATGGATTATCCACTGAAGTGATTCAATAAAGCAGCATGAGAGGCTAAAGAAAGCAGAGCAGAATATTTGTTCTTTTGCACTCCAAGCGACTCGTTCCTCGACCTGCACGCCTTCAGAGTTGTTCAGCATTCCCTTTAAAGATATCTGGCGCCATCTAGCGTTCTGAATGGGTATAATGTCTAGACTGCGAATGTAAGACGCCCCCGCTTTTTCAGTCTTATTTTAATGCAAAACTGTGGCGTGGGTTAAACTGTGGAATGACTGTTCATATAAAATTAAAACATATATTTCTTATGAGAAAATTGTGATCGGGAAATATTGTTTTGAAAATTAGAATACTTACTCATATTTCAAAAACTCCTATATCATTGATTTGAATAAGCATAAAAAACGCTCTAGTCCCCGGATCAGTGCTGAACCGACTTCATTCACTTGAAGCCCTCCTTATGGCATAAAGCCAAAGTGACCAAGATCAAATCCGGTTGGCAATAATGATCAGAAATAGATGAACAATCCATTTGAAGAGCAAAGTCTGAATTTGATCAAGTTGCATTTCTGGCACTGACCCTAAAAAGTTTAGCCAGGCTGTGAAATCCCTGGAAAGTAAAGCTGTATCTTCTCATGTGCCCAATTAAGATTGTATAAGTTATAGTTTCTGATAAAAATTCCATGGCAGATCACATTAATAAGCATTTCATTGAGTCAGGCCAAGCTCATGACCTTGAGAATTTAAAAACTATTAGCAGCCAACCTTCACCAAAGCAACTCCATATTCTCATCCCAGCCGTTACAAGAACAGCGGGTGCTTCGAGAGCTGCTCAAACTGGAGTCATAAATTGGCTGGTTTGGATTCTCTTCTTGAGCCTTTGTTCTTGAAGTTGGGTGCACATATTAGTGTTGCACCTGTAACTCACGTTTGTCACCTTTCGTTACAAACCTGTCCGTTCCCGCATGATTGGAAATCCGCTCCCATCACTCCTCTTTTCAAAGGAGACACCTTAGATCTGAACTGCCATAGGCTGGTTTCCATCTTGCCCTGTCTAGCAAAGGTTTTTGAAAAACGAATCAACAAGCAGCTCAAGACTCTCTGGAGTCCCACATTATTCTGACCCCCATGCAGTCAGGCTTTAGGACCGGCCATGGGTGTATCTCGGCAACACTGAAAGTGTTAAATGTTATCAGATGTGCTATTGATAAGAATCCGATGTATTTATTTATGGGGCTGCATTTATTGACCGAGCCACAGCCTGTGATTCAGTCGATGCAATCTTGCCCTTTATCTACGACTTTTCCCAAAGCAGGAACAGGCAGAGTGATGCAAGGGCTAAAAAGCCATTAGAGCTGGTACATACAGACCTGAGTGGGCGAACGGACCCAGAGTCATTCGAAGGGTACAAATATGCTATCATATTCACTGATGATTTTTCTGGTACGATGTATGTGTATTTTCTCAGGAACAAAAACAAGGCAGTTGAGGCAACGAAGCAGTTCCTCGCAGACACAGCACCTTATGGTAAAGTAAAACGTCTGAGATCAGACAATGGGACGGAGTTTGTTTCAGAGGAGTACCAGTCATTACTCAGGGATAATGCAATAAAACATGAGAGATCGGCTCCTTACTCCCCGCATCAAAATGGGACAGCGGAGAGGAATTGGCGTACATTATTCAAGATGGTAAGATGTATGCTGATAGAATCAGGGTTACCCAAAGAGCTGTGGCCTTATGCAGCTAGGACAGCCGCAATAATAAGGAACAGGTGTTACTGCGAAAGAACGGGAGAGACGCCCTATTTCCTTTTTACAGGAAAAAGACCAGATTTGTCAAAGATGAGAAAGTTTGGTACTGAGTGTGTGGTGTATGAGCAGAACAGGAAAAAGTTAGAACCAAAAGGGAGGAAGGGAATCTTTGTTGGTTTTGACCGCCATTCACCTGCTTATATGATTTATTTTCCAGAGACAAACAAGGTTCAGAAACACCGACTGGTCCAATTCTTCACAAAGAGGGTGACTGAGAGCCAGACACAGACTGACACGGACCAATCGGAGGATCACTTTGTAGAGTGGGTAACTATACAGAGTGAAACGCGTCAATCACAGACGGAGAAAGTAGAGCCTAAAGGCTCAGACACGGAGGAAGAGCCAGACTCTGACACACAGACTCCTCGTGCTGCAGGTAGACCCAGAAATAAGGCTAAATACTTAGAGGACTATGTGTGTGCAGTGCAGAGCAGTGAGTTAACAATTGACTACTGTTACAGAGCTACAGCTGGGCTGCCACAGACCTTTAAGGAGGCAATGAAAGATGAAATGACTTCATTTAAAGAGAATGACACCTTCTCACTTGTACCGTTACCAGAGGGTAGACAGACAGTGGGGGAAGGTGGGTTTATGCTCTCAAAGAGGATGACAAAGGGAGTGAGACATACAAAGCCAGGTATGTAGCAAAGGGGTAGTCAGGTGGAGGGACTTGACTACTCAGAGACATTCTCACCAACGGCTAACTTAACATCACTACGTGTGCTGATGCAACTCGCTGCACAACATGACCTGACACTAAACCAGATGGACGTTAAGGCAGCGTACTTGCATGCACCTATTGACTGTGAACTGTACATGGACCAACCAGAAGGCTTTCAGGTTAAGGGAAGGAATGGTGTACAACCTGTGTGTAAATTGAACAAATCGATCTACGGACTTAAACAGTCTGGCAGGAATTGGAACATGATGCTCCATGAGTTTTTGATCGAGAATGAGTTTGTGCAGAGTCAAGCCGACCACTGTATTTACACTAAACTGTCTGACAAAGAAAAAGTGATTTTGTTGTATGGGTTGATGATATACTTGTGGCTGCCAGCAGTGGAATGTGTTCAAATGAGGTCAAAGAGAAACTAAAGAGTAAGTTTAAAATGAAAGACCTCGGACATCTCTCTCATTTCATTGGAATTGATTTCACTCAAAAAGGGGGTGCTATTAAAATGAACCAATCCAGGTATATTGGGAAAATACTGGAAAGATTTGGGATGGCTGAGTGTAAAGCCAGAGCCACTCCGAGTGAAACCAAATGTGATCTGACTCCGGAAGGGGACAAAACAGATGAGAGAAAATACAGAGAAATGCTGGGCAGCCTCATCTACATCATGACCTGTACAAGGCCAGATATCTGCTGGATTGTGAGCAGACTGTCACAGTACATGTCAAATCCCAGGGAGAAGCACATGACCGCTTTAAAACATGTGTACAGGTACTTACAAGGGACTAAGGACCGTGAGTTGTGTTATCACAAGAGTGACACAAAGCCTGAGTTGATGGGGTACTCAGATGCCGACTGGGCCAATGACGCAGAGGACAGAAAGAGCACTACAGGCTATTGTTTCAGCCTAAGTCAGGACGGTGCTATTGTTTCATGGAAAACAAAGAAGCAGCAAATGGTTGCACTGTCAACCTGTGAAGCAGAATATGTAGCATTAGCAGCTACTGTTCAAGAAGCGCTCTATCTGACTCAACTACTGAAGGACATGGATCACAGTTGTCCTCAAACACAAAAGTGTTTGAGGACAACCAAGGGACTATACGCCTTGCAAAAAATCCTGTGAATCGCCAGAGGAGCAAACATGTGGACATTAAGTATCACTTCATCAGGTCCAATGTGATGCAGGGTAAAATTGTTTTGGTGTATTGTCCAACTGAAAATATGGTCGCAGATGTGTTCACAAAATCTGCCGCAAGGGCCAAAATTGAAAAATTCAGTGAATATATGTTTGGTAACTAGTGCATTAGCAAAGTGAGTGGCGCCATCGAGTGGGGGTGTTGAGAGCGATGTTTGCCACTATTAATGTGTGCTGAGGTTGGCACTACTTGCCACGGCTGAGTTGGGCGGAAGGTTACGCCCTGTTGTGTTGTGTGTGAATAAAGGCGGAACCTCCCTGTGTAAGTTGGTGCTGGATGAGCGGAGCACAGGAGAGGGTGTACCGAAAGAAAGTGATTCACGTGTCTCCTGTGTCGTATGTGCTGAGACGACGAAGCGAAGTACCGGAAGCTGTCTTCACCAGAAATGGAAGAAGCAAATAACCGGCGAGCTGCTGCAGAAGAGCCAACACAAGATACAACTTTTATGTTGCACCCCTGAAATGAAATGAACGACTGGACGTTCATCTTTGTTTGGCAACTTTTAATTACAGTCCTCGGTTCAGTAACGTCAAGTTATATTTTTGTCTCCTGCGTACTACAAGACACCTTCTGGACTCTTTTTCCCATCATGCCATTCGTGTCCCTCCCCTGTAGGACCAAGCTCCGAACCTGGGGAGACAAAGCCTTCCCCATTGCTGCCCCCACACTCTGGAACTCACTACCCCAACCACGAAGAACACCTTCAAGAAAGAACTAAAAACACATCTGTTCAACAATGCTTTTAATGTATAATTTTAGATCTTTAAATGTTATCAAAGTTATTTTCAAGTTCCTCTTTTATTGTCTGTATTGATTTGCTGTTTTTATCTTATGTGCACATGTAAAGCGACTTTGAGTTTTTAGAAAAGCGCTATATAAATAAAATGTAGTATTATTATTATTAAAGTGACACTCCCATGTTACAGCACAGGCACAATTCCAGATGTAAAAAAAATTCTAGAATCTGGATCCAGATCCAGAGCAACGCCATTCTCGGAGAGGACCGAGCCACGGACAGAACCTTGCTTACACCTATGCACCTTTACAACAATGCTGCTCTTAAAATGTTAGAAATCTTGTCTCACATGTCCCTTAAATGTTGTAGAAAGTGTGTGGAACTGCTGTAAACCAAAATGCCCTCCGAGGGACAAATCAATAAAAGTGAAGTGAAATGTAAAAATTTCAAGTCGATTGGGTTACTAGTTTTTGAGTTATGCGCGCGGAGAGACAAATAAACAAACAAACAAACAGACAAACAAACAAACAAACAGACAAACAAACAGACAAACGGACCCAATTGCAATACCCTCGCCTCCCCTTCGGCGAGGGTAACAGTGCGCCAGACACGAAGACACTGACTTTGACCAGCAGGTGGTGCTTGTTTCTACAGCCGGAGTGACAAAGACATTAGCTTCACCACCTGAAACGCATCCACCTCAGACTCCGCACGTCCACGTCTCCTCCTACATCACATAAAATGTCAAGGAATCCAGGAAGTCCACCGAAGCAAACAACGACCAGGACATTATTTATTGTTATTTTTTAAATGCAGCAGCCCGGTTTGAAATAAAAGCTTCACTGAACTTAACTTGATTGTCTAATCCCCAATCCAAGAGAAGGGTCTGCTTCAATTCTAACACTCGAGTCATTTTATGCTTCAAAGTGTTGAATTTAGCATTAATAGTGACTTAGAGGAGAAATCCGAATATCGAGATATATACCGTATATCGCTATCAAGCCTAAAAATATTGAGATTGGTTTTAGGCCACATCGTGTTGCCCTAATCGCAACAAATGATCGCTCACTGACCCGGCAGAGCACAATCTGGTAGAAATGACAGTGATGGTGATGTCCTTTACAGGACAGCCTCAAAAAAACCTTTGTGAATTGGATGTCATCGTACCTGCAACACTCACCACTGTGATCTATGCTGACTTATGATTGTTTTAAAACAATCATAGGGAAACCCAGAACACCTTTGTTCACTTCTCATCATATCTAACAACACTCCTCACCTGAGGTCCAGTGACCTTTGAACCCTGGAGGCTCCTCGAGTCCGGACTTCTCTTGCTCCTTCCTCGTTCCCTTTCTCCGCCCCCAATGGCTGGAATGAGCTGTAAACGTCAATGAAGCTTCGTACCTTAATTCCTTTCTCTACATTCAAGGTGTCCTTCCAATCTGTGGTTACTGATGAGTGCAGGTGTTTTAATGTGGTTTGTAGTACTGTAACTGTACTGTGTGTTTATTGTGTATTGTAACTGTTGCTCTGTTCTGTGTTGCCGCCTCTGGGCAGGGCGTCGTTTGGTTGGATAAATAAAGGTCATGAAATGAAAATACAATCTGTATGCGTCTGGAATGAGTTTACATATAAAATTAAAGCAAGTAATTCTGTAAATGTTTTTTATAAATGTACAAGAAGATTGTAAATGGGAAATATTGTTTATAAGGTTTGAAGACTATATATATATATGTACCGGTATATTGGGTAATTTCTTAAATAACTTTATCACTATCTTGCATAGTCAAAAAATAGGTTTTGGGATGTTATTGTAAGAAAAGGGGGCGGTTTCAAAGTGTTTGTTTCAGTCTACCCCCTTTCTGTCCATCAGCGTTACAAAGCCTTTGAAGTATTGTCATTTGTCTCTCTATCATTGAAAAGTGAACCGAAATAAAATGTTTGAATTCGTTGAAATGCTCCAACTTTGTTCGTACATCCCTTTTAATATTTTCATTACAAGGACTGACAGAGATGTCCACAGAGGACAGGCTCAATGACTGACAGAGATGTCCACAGAGGACAGGCTCAATGACTGACAGAGATGTCCACAGAGGACAGGCTCAATGACTGACTGAGATGTCCACAGAGGACAGGCTCAAGGACTGACAAAGATGTCCACAGAGGACAGGCTCAATGACTGACAGAGATGTCCACAGAGGACAGGCTCAATGACTGACTGAGATGTCCACAGAGGACAGGCTCAATGACTGACTGAGATGTCCACAGAGGACAGGCTCAATGACTGACTGAGATGTCCACAGAGGACAGGCTCAATGACTGACTGACGGAGATGTCCACAGAAGACAGGCTCAATGACTGACTGACGGAGATGTCCACAGAGGACAGGCTCAATGACTGACTGACGGAGATGTCCACAGAGGACAGGCTCAATGACTGACGGAGATGTCCACAGAGGACAGGCTGTTCCATACAACCATTGCCAGCATCATTTCCTGAGCCTCCTCTGCACGCCGTGTCCTCCGGCCCCTGGGCTACATGGCTTTGCAGGATGCAGCCCAGGCACCGTTTCCAGGTCTGCTTCCCTCCCCCCTGTGAATCTGAGAAATGTAGGTCAGTAGCAAAACTACTCAGTAGCCACTCGAGGAGCAGCACAGGTTGCTCTGGACTTCAGAGGAGAACTGTGCAGGTTAGCCATGTCACATCCTGTTCATTTGAATATGCAGCATAATGGACTCAGGCCAAGAACATCCAATATCATTTACTGTTTCACATCATGCTCATGACTCATGTGCTGAATGGATCATCCACATGTGTGTGCTTCAACATTTAGGACCCAAAGGCAGAGCCAGGATTTCATGAAAACAGACACTGTCCTAAATGAAAATGAACATTGACCGACTCCAGAGAATGGAAATAGGGAGAAGGACCCCGATTGAAAAAGACCCCTCAAAAGGTTAAAGGTGGATCTTGATGACATTTACAGGAAATGTTGGGAATGTTACCAGGAACAGATGATTACATTCTGTGCATAATCTAGAAGAGATCTTGGATTATGGCACACCCAAATACACGACTGTAGAGTGGGAATCTAAACACCAGGAAGTCAGTGCGGATCAGCAGACAAATCAGGGCAGGGGCAGGCAAAGAGGCAGTTCCAGGAATCAGGGCACAAACCGGCCAATCAGGAAGATCAGGAAGACAAATCCCCCCCTTTAAGAACAGCTCTCAACGTTCCCTCAGGCTCGTCCCAATCGAAGCCCCTGATGAGGGGCAGGTCCAGGATATCCGGTGCCTTGACCCACAACACGCAAGTGTTCTTCTCGACCATAACCCTCTCCCTCAATGCCGGGACTTAATGAGACGTCTCACGGTGTAGGCAGGGGCCCCATCGAACAGCCAGGGCGGCGACGGGGGTCTGGAGATGTGCTGGAGCAGGCTTTCGCTGACTGGCTTGATCTTGGAGATGTGAAAGGTAGGGTGAACCCTCATGGAGCGAGGGAGGCGGCGGTGGACGGCAGTGGGGCTGATCATCATGGAAATGGGGAACGGACCAACGAACCTGGGTGCCAGCTTCCTGGAGTCGACCCGGAGCGGCAGGTCCCTGGTGGAGAGCCACACCCGTTGTCCAGGGCTGTATCGAGGAGCAGAAGTTCGACGCTGGTTGGCCATCCGCTGGTACCGTGAGGAACTCCCGAGGTCGGACCGGGCTTGCTTCCAGTTCCGCTTGCAGCAGCGGATGAAGGCCTGGACTGAGGAGACGCTGGCTTCATCCTCTTGTTCGAGGAATAAACGCAGCTGGTACCCCAGGGAGCAACTGAAGGGGGAGAGTCCAGTGGGCGAGCTGGAAAGGGAGTTGTGAGCATACTAGACCCACAGGAGCTGATTGGACCGGGAGGAAGGTGTGCGGGAGGTGAGACAGCGCAGCGTGGGTTCCAGCTCCTGGTTCATCCGATCTGCCTGCCCATTAGTCTCGGGGTGGAATCCGGATCACAGACTGAACTTCGCTCCCAAAGACTGCAGAATTCTGACCGAAAACAGGACCTAAACTGGGGTCCCGGGTCAGTCACGACACCAACAGCCCATGGAGGAGGACGTGTTGGAGAAGGAGCTCTGCCGTTTTCTTGGCCGTTAGAAGAATTTAGTGTGTGGAAAAAGCACAGGCCTGCCTCAAGCTGTGACAGTCACTGGAGCTTGAAAATGTGTTCCTCAATATCTCGGTTAATTATTGAGCAAAGTGTAGGGAAATTGACACAGTCATGTCTGGTGGGGGTCTCTATCTATCCACCAAATATAATTCAGATGAGATCCAGATTGTGGATACTGTCGCGATTTTTCTAAAAAATAGGGGTACCGTATTTTCACGACCTTATGACGCACCTGGTGATTCGCCGCAGTCTCATTAACAGCTGATTTTTCGGTATTTCAAACGTACAAAGGGCGCGCGGCTCAAAAGGCGCCGGCATGATAGGTGCGCAAAATAAAGCAGGAGCAAAACTGAGTTTGGTACTCACATCTTTAATCGTCATCAAACAAGCATACTAGTGCGCGTTTTATAAAATAGAGCCGGAGCAAAACAGAGTCATTAATCAAACCCATCATGATGATGAATATATTTATTAGATAGAATGTTAGAGTACGAGTACAGTCACACAGTAGCATGTATTACAGTACAAATAACGTCAAACATCCTGTCTAAGAGGAGCATTTCAAAAAAGCCCTTGCGGGCTTGTTTCCGTTGAAAGTCCTTCGTACATAAATCATCCACAAAAAACAATACAAATAAAAATAAATCCAATATTAAATTACGCAATTGATGCAACGTAACATTAGAAAGACAAAAATAAAATGTTATTACACCGCCAGTGCAAACTAACAATTAATCTAAAATAAATTACACCACTGATGCAAAATGACAATAAATAACTTACATAAATTACAATAAATTACTATAAAGTAATTTATTTGATTTATTTGACTTTGATTACTATAAAGTAATCAAAGTCCTCATCCTCTGTTTCTGTATTGAACAGCTGCGCTAGATCTCCGTCAAACATGCCGGCCTCTTTCTTCACTGCCAGAGTCTCTTTCCGTGCCGTGCGGCGCCTCGGAAATGAAGCCGGCTTCTACGAAGGCTCGAACAACAATGCTAGCAGACAGTTAGCCAAAGCAGCTACAATCCAGTCAAACGGTGGCGCTGCGCTGCCTTCCACTCTCAGTGAAACTGTGTTCTCCTGTTATCCAGCGCTCCCACGCAGCCCGCAGTTTAACGTTGAACGGTTGGAGTTCTTTGGTTAATCCAATGGGGATGATGCTGACAAGCTAGCTTGCTAGTTAGCCCGTTAGCGCGTTAGCTAGCTTCACTCCGGTTTAGACCGTATCGGTGAGATCGCCGTGCACGGAGTTGCCGATCACAGGAGCCGAGTTGCTGCAGGTCTTCTTCTTGCTTCCTCCTCTTCCTCCACTGATTCATTAATGCTGGATTCTCTCTCCGCTGCTCTATTCCCGTGTTCTGCTGCGGGACCGACAGCCTCGGCAGCCACTTCCGTCAACACGCCATAATAGTTTACTATGTGTAGTGTATCACTCCGCGAGGCGCCTGACTGAGTCCGCCTTACAACAACAAATAGGCCAGGCGGACCAATGGACACGCGGCACATTTTGAAAAAAATCTAAGACTTTTAGGCGCGTCCTATGGGTGTGAAAATATTGTACTTGTCTGGATACAAAAAAAATAATCTAGATTTTCCCATTTACTTATAATGGAGGCCTTTTCAAAAAAATCATATCTTGAATTTATGCATTAAATTCACTCACCAAACACCAAAGGGGTCCGATATGAACCATCATGAACAACGTCTTCTGGTTCTGATCCAGAATGAGGTCAGGAAAAATATATTAAATTTTAGCATTAAAGGTCCCATATTATTAAAACTCACTTTTCCCGTGTTTCTACACTATTCTGGTGATTTTGTGTCCTTATCAACCCCAAAACAGCAAAACAAACCATCCAGTCAATCCTTCGTAGTTTGGTAGATCTGTAATCACCTCCTGAAACACGTCTGGAAGAAATCGCTCCCCTTCTGATGTCAGGAGGGGAAAAAGTGCACAAGATGCACAAGGAAATGTGCACGTACAGGTGCAAATGAGGGACGCTGTCCTGCAGCATCTGTTTGATACAGAAATGAGGGACGCTGTCCTGCAGCATGTTTGAGACAGAAATGAGGGACGCTGTCCTGCAGCATGTTTGAGACAGAAATGAGGGACGCTGTCCTGCAGCATCTGTTTGAAACAGAAATGAGGGACGCTGACCTGCAGCATCTGTTTGAGACAGAAATGAGGGACGCTGTCCTGCAGCATGTTTGAGACAGAAATGAGGGACGCTGTCCTGCAGCATGTTTGAGACAGAAATGAGGGACGCTGTCCTGCAGCATGTTTGAGACAGAAATGAGGGACGCTGTCCTGCAGCATCTGTTTGAAACAGAAATGAGGGACGCTGACCTGCAGCATCTGTTTGAGACAGAAATGAGGGACGCTGTCCTGCAGCATGTTTGAGACAGAAATGAGGGACGCTGTCCTGCAGCATGTTTGAGACAGAAATGAGGGACGCTGTCCTGCAGCATGTTTGAGACAGAAATGAGGGACGCTGTCCTGCAGCATGTTTGAGACAGAAATGAGGGACGCTGTCCTGCAGCATGTTTGAGACAGAAATGAGGGACGCTGTCCTGCAGCATCTGTTTGAGACAGAAATGAGGGACGCTGTCCTGCAGCATCTGTTTGAGACAGAAATGAGGGATGCTGTCCTGCAGCATCTGTTTAAGACAGAAATGAGGGACGCTGTCCTGCAGCATGTTTGAGACAGAAATGAGGGACGCTGTCCTGCAGCATCTGTTTGAAACAGAAATGAGGGACGCTGACCTGCAGCATCTGTTTGAGACAGAAATGAGGGACGCTGTCCTGCAGCCTGTTTGAGACAGAAATGAGGGACGCTGTCCTGCAGCATGTTTGAGACAGAAATGAGGGACGCTGTCCTGCAGCATGTTTGAGACAGAAATGAGGGACGCTGTCCTGCAGCATGTTTGAGACAGAAATGAGGGACGCTGTCCTGCAGCATTTGTTTGAGACAGAAATGAGGGACGCTGTCCTGCAGCATCTGTTTGAGACAGAAATGAGGGACGCTGTCCTGCAGCCTCTGTTTGTGACAGAAATGAGGGACGCTGTCCTGCAGCATCTGTTTGAGACAGAAATGAGGGACACTGTCCTGCAGCATCTGTTTGAGACAGAAATGCGGGACGCTGTCCTGCAGCATGTTTGAGACAGAAATGAGGGACGCTGTCCTGCAGCATGTTTGAGACAGAAATAAGGGACGCTGTCCTGCAGCATGTTTGAGAAAGAAATGAGGGACGCTGTCCTGCAGCATCTGTTTGAGACAGAAATGAGGGACGCTGTCCTGCAGTATCTGTTTGAGACAGAAATGAGGGACGCTGTCCTGCAGCATCTGTTTGAGACAGAAATGAGGGACGCTGTCCTGCAGCATGTTTGAGACAGAAATGAGGGATGCTGTCCTGCAGCCTCTGTTTGAGACAGAAATGAGGGACACTGTCCTGCAGCATCTGTTTGAGACAGAAATGAGGGACGCTGTCCTGCAGCATGTTTGAGACAGAAATGAGGGACGCTGTCCTGCAGCATCTGTTTGAGACAGAAATGAGGGACGCTGTCCTGCAGCATGTTTGAGACAGAAATGAGGGACGCTGTCCTGCAGCATCTGTTTGAGACAGAAATGAGGGACGCTGTCCTGCAGCATCTGTTTGAGACAGAAACGAGGGATGCTGTCCTGCAGCATCTGTTTGAGACAGAAATGAGGGACACTGTCTCAATTTAAAAATAAAAGCATCAATTGAGTAATTTATTATTATTTTTATTTGTATTGTTAATTGTGGATGATTTATGTACGAAGGACTTTCAACGGAAACAAGACCGCAAGGGCTTTTTAGAAATGCTCCTCTTAGACAGGATGTTTGACTGTACTTGTACTGTAATACATGCTACTGTTTGACTTTATTTGTACTGTAATACATGCTACTGTTTGACTTTATTTGTACTGTAATACATGCTACTGTGTGACTGTACTTGTACTGTAATACATGCTACTGTTTGACTTTATTTGTACTGTAATACATGCTACTGTTTGACTTTATTTGTACTGTAATACATGCTACTGTGTGACTGTACTTGTACTGTAATACATGCTACTGTGTGACTGTACTTGTACTCTAACATTCTATCTAATAAATATATTCATTCATTCATTCATTCATTCATTCATTCATTCATTCAGAAGAGAAACCAGGACTCGGGTATTAACAGCTGATTCGCTCCATTAACGAGCAATGAAGGGTTCAAAAAGTTCTGCTTCGGCACATTGAGACCAGAACCCGGATTAAAAAACAAGAACCCGGATTAAAAAACAAGAACCTGGATTAAAAAACAAGAATGTGGAATTTATGAAACAAAAAACCATGAAGGACAGAAGTAATTATTGGGACTACAATTAATGGTGAGTAGATATTTATTGATATTAAATATTTATTTATACCCCCCCCCCCCCCCCCCCCCCCGGTCCGCAAAAAACATTCACAGCATGAAACCGGTCCGTGGCAGGAAAAAGGTTGGGGACCGCTGGTCTAGAGAACTCAGCTCCGCTGTGATCGTTAGCGGCCTACATACCACCGCGTGCTAATGCTAAGCTAGCCCTGGAGGAGCTATACTGCCTGGTAAGCAGCATGAACCTAAACCCAACTCGAACCTGAACGCAGCACGAACCTGAACGCAGCACGAATCTGAACGAAGCACGAATCTGAACGAAGCACGAATCTGAGCGCAGATCAAATCTGAACGCGGCTCAAACCTGAACGCAGCACGAATCTGAACGCAGCACGAATCTGAACGCGGCTCGAATCTGAAAGCAGCATGAACCTGAACGGAGCACGAATCTGAACACAGCTCGATTATGAACACAGCTCGAATCTGAACGCAGCACGAACCTGAACGCAGCTCAAATCTGAACGCGGCTCAAACCTGAACGCAGCACGAATCTGAACGCGGCTCGAATCTGAACGCAGCACAAATCTGAAAGCAGCACGAACCTGAACGCAGCTCGATTATGAACACAGCTCGAATCTGAACGCAGCACAAACCTGAACGCAGCACGAATCTGAACGCAGCTCGAATCTGAACTCAGCCGAATCTGAACGCAGCCGAATCTGAAGGCAGCACGAATCTGAACGCAGCACGAATCTGAACGCAGCTCGATTATGAACACAGCTCGAATCTGAACGCAGCACGAACCTGAACGCATCACAAATCTGAATGTGGCTCGAATCTGAAGGCAGCTCGAATCTGAACGCAGCTCGATTCTGAACACAGCTCGAATCTGAACGCAGCTCGAATTTGAACGCAGCTCGAACCTGAACGCAGCACAAATCTGAACGCAGCTCGAATTTGAGCGCAACTTGAACCTGAACGCAGCACGAATCTGAATGCAGCTCGATTCTGAACACAGCTCGATTCTGAACACAGCTCGAATCTGAACGCGGCTCGAATCTGAACGCGGCTCGAATCTGAACGCGGCTCGAATCTGAACGCAGCACGAACCTGAACGCAGCTCAAATTTGAACGCAGCACGAATCTGAACGCAGCTCTTCATTTGCAGTGGAATTCTGTGGCTCACTGTAAGATGAATCTTCAGCATTGACCTAGTTAAAATGCTGTTTATAAAAAAGAATAAAGAGTGAAATAAATAATTCAGTGAACAGAAATGTAGTGAATGAAAAAGGCTAGAACGCCCAGTTCATCATTACTGCAGTGTATTGATTTAAATACCAACGATTATTAAAGGCAAACGAAGGATTCCCAGGTTCATTTGCTGCTCTGGTAATGATGCAGTCTTGTCAAAAACCCAATTCTCAATATTACAATGTTCAAAAATCCTCACATTGGTTGGGATGATTAAGTAACAACAGGAATGTCCTCATCTCCATATACCGAGCGCTCATCTTGTCAAAGTTATTCGTTTGCAAAGAGCCGTCGGTATTCAGGAGCCTCCGTGCTGCTTTGGTACAAGTGGAGTCCGCCTGTCTGTCTGGCGACCTTCATCACCAGCTGCAAAGTAAACCGAAGACTCTCTGGATTAACGCTGGCTTCATCATCATCGATTTTCCTCCCAGGATTGTCAATGAATTCAGAGTAACATTTCAGAAACACGATGTCGTGTTTGGAACTTGTTTTCACAGGACAACAAAAGATTTGAAATGTTATCAAAGAAGTAGGAGTAAGACGCTTCCCTTCCCCTACATCAGGAAGAATAATCGAATTCTCCCGTCCAAAAAAAAGAAAACCAACGACATCATCATCTGTCACGACACCTTGTTAAAAGAATCGATTATTTTGGGTCAAGACACGCTCTAAGAGATAAATGTTAATGATTGCAAGGTCACAGTCGATAATACAGAAATCTCGAGCACCTAACGTTGTACATATTATGGGCCTTTTTAATTTATTGTCATTTTGCATCAATTGAGTAATTTAATATTAGTTTTATTTGTATTGTTAAATGTCAATGATTTATGTACGAAGGACTTTCAACGGAAACAAGACCGCAAGGGCTTTTTAGAAATGCTCCTCTTAGACAGGATGTTTGACTGTACTTGTACTGTAATACATGCTACTGTGTGACTGTACTTGTACTGTAATACATGCTACTGTGTGACTGTACTTGTACTGTAATACATGCTACTGTGTGACTGTACTTGTACTGTAATACATGCTACTGTGTGACTGTACTTGTACTGTAATACATGCTACTGTGTGACTGTACTTGTACTGTAATACATGCTACTGTTTGACTTTATTTGTACTGTAATACATGCTACTGTGTGACTGTACTTGTACTGTAATACATACTACTGTGTGACTGTATTTGTACTGTAATATGTGCTACTGTTTGACTGTACTTGTACTGTAATACATGCTACTGTGTGACTGTACTTGTACTGTAATACATACTACTGTGTGACTGTATTTGTACTGTAATACGTGCTACTGTTTGACTGTATTTGTACTGTAATACATGCTACTGTGTGACTGTACTTGTACTGTAATACATGCTACTGTGTGACTGTACTTGTACTGTAATACATACTACTGTGTGACTGTATTTGTACTGTAATACGTGCTACTGTGTGACTGTATTTGTACTGTAATACGTGCTACTGTGTGACTGTACTTGTACTGTAATACATGCTACTGTGTGACGGTACTTGTACTGTAATACATGCTACTGTGTGACTGTACTTGTACTGTAATACATGCTACTGTGTGACTGTATTTGTACTGTAATACATGCTACTGTGTGACTGTATTTGTACTGTAATACATACTACTGTGTGACTGTATTTGTACTGTAATACGTGCTACTGTGTGACTGTACTTGTACTGTAATACATGCTACTGTGTGACTGTATTTGTACTGTAATACATGCTACTGTGTGACTGTACTTGTACTGTAATACATGCTACTGTGTGACTGTACTTGTACTGTAATACATGCTACTGTGTGACTGTATTTGTACTGTAATACATGCTACTGTGTGACTGTACTTGTACTCTAATACATGCTACTGTGTGACTGTACTTGTACTCTAATACATGCTACTGTGTGACTGTACTTGTACTGTAATACATGCTACTGTGTGACTGTATTTGTACTGTAATACATGCTACTGTGTGACTGTACTTGTACTGTAATACATGCTACTGTGTGACTGTACTTGTACTGTAATACATGCTACTGTGTGACTGTACTTGTACTGTAATACATGCTACTGTGTGACTGTACTTGTACTGTAATACATGCTACTGTGTGACTGTACTTGTACTGTAATACATGCTACTGTGTGACTGTATTTGTACTGTAATACATGCTACTGTGTGACTGTACTTGTACTCTAATACATGCTACTGTGTGACTGTACTTGTACTGTAATACATGCTACTGTGTGACTGTATTTGTACTGTAATACATGCTACTGTGTGACTGTACTTGTACTGTAATACATGCTACTGTGTGATTGTACTTGTACTGTAATACATGCTACTGTGTGACTGTACTTGTACTGTAATACATGCTACTGTGTGACTGTACTTGTACTGTAATACATGCTACTGTGTGACTGTACTTGTACTGTAATACATGCTACTCTGTGACTGTACTTGTACTCTAACATTCTATCTAATAAATATATTCATCATCATCTCTACAAAGCAGGCAAACCTCCAGCATACTGGAAACGGCGTTCTGACCGGAGTAACGGCGTTCTGACCGGAGTAACGGCGTTCTGACCGGAGTAACCAGGTTTTATTTTGCATCAAAGCGGGAACACAGACAGTAGGATCACTGATAACTAGAATTTTACCATTTTGATTTGTTTATTTGTCCCAAGCTTCCCATCAAGTTCATGAAAGTCAACAAACAAACAAAATCACTTCCTTGGAGTCGAAGTTGTTCCTTCCAGGCTTGAGTTTGAAGAAGCTCACAACGACCTCCTGACATTTCTGCTCCACAGCCTCCGTAAAACATGAGGAGTCAGACTGAGCTGCAGACGGGCGGGTGGGGGCCGCGCTGTGCCGCTGTCATGTAACGCGTTACAATGCTGGGGGGCCGCGCTGTGCCGCTGTCATGTAACGCGTTACATTGCATGCTCTCAGCCTATGCAGCGTTATAACATGGATACATAGGGCGGTTCTCAATGTGAAGCGTGAAGCATCAACTCACCTCCACAAAATAGAAGCAGGGCAGCAAGCTGATGCTGTCCTTGGTCGGGACCCGCTTCTCCCGCGCGCGCATGGCGGAGCTCTCCGGAGAATCTTTGTGGATCAGCGACGCGGCCGCCGGAAACCGCCGCTCCGCAGAGCTTCGCTGGCCGCTCACCGTGAGAGGCCTGCGCTTTGGCGCATGTCGGGAGCGAACGGAGCGCAAGTAGCGTCACATGCAGGCGCAGACGCAGACGCAGGCGCAGGCGCAGGCGCAGCGTGATAAGTGGCTCCTGTCTGCTGACGTTATCCCTCTCCTAATGCGGATATATTCACCCTTTACCCCCCCCACTGTTAGCAGCCCTCCCCAGACTGCATTACCCCTCCCACACAATTATATGCACAGTAAAGTTGAATAATATAAATATATGACATTTTATGTTTTCAAATTATGTCCAGAATGCTGCTTGTTAGTTTTTACAAGCATTCATGTTCCATGTTCCGGTTTGAAATGCTGGCGTCACAATGAACACATCTGGAATATGCGTAGCACCAATGTGCGTCAGAAGGGGTCAGTCGTGGCTTTGTTCTGATCAAAGATATATTTTGAGGATATTAATATTGATTGCATGAAAACAGACAAAAATATGTCTACATGATGGAAATAGTCCTGTTTAATCAGAGATGGTGAAAGAATACTTTCACCTGTAAATGGAACTTTAACTATGCGCATGTATACGTGTTTCGTGGTCGTGGTGAAAATATGTGTGTAAGTATATGTGTACATAGATGTGTAATCCTTTTTTTTCTTTTGTATGTCTATATACAGGATGTATACTTGTTGGTTCTTTATTATATAATATTAGATATATCTGCAGAAGTTTATAGATCTACAGATGATAACATGGATACATCGTACGTAAGTTGTCTTATTTTTATTTAGTTTGTGATTTTATTAGTAGTACATTTTATTTAATATATATATATATTATTTTTGTTTATTATTATTTTATCACTAATGTATTCCTACATACTTTTGTTTCAGATGATGTTATGTTGGAAAAAAAAAAAAAAAGTTCCAAAAGTAAATTAAAGCCGCAAGCGGCGTTGTAGGCCCTCGCCGGCCGACAGGCCGTTGAGCTGACCCGCCGACGCACGCCGCTTTTGTCCTGAGTGCTTCACAAGTGTTTAGATTTGAGCTGCATTAGTAGCTCACAGTTTAGTCAAATCGTTATTTCGATTATCTGCCATCAGGAGTTTCAATCCAATATGGCCGCCTTCCTGTGTGTCTGGGGGCGTGGCCACAATACATTTTTTTTTTGCCCTGACATGACGCATGTCTGTACCGAATTTCGTGGCTGTCCGACAAAGTTGGCGTCGGACCCTTCCCCATAGGAGGGGTTTCCATCGCCATGGCAACAGCGTAAAAACAACAACGTGGTTACGATTGTGTTTTTTGATCGGGACCACATGAGGGACTTTTCTGGTAAGTTTCAATCATTTCTGGCAAAGTGTTTTTTTAATTCCCATTCAATTTTTGTTATCGTTCTCTAGGGGGCGCTGTAAGGCTGATTGTCAAAGTTTCCCTTTTAAAGTGTCCAGGTAGGAAGGGTCAATAAGTGTTTAAAATTTGGTTTGGATTGGAGTGTGTGTGTGTGCAAACGCTGACTCAGCAGTTTTTAAAATTATATCCAATATGGCCGCCTTCCTGTGTGTCTGGGGGCGTGGCCATAATACTTTTTTTTTTTTGCCCTGACTTGACGCATGTGTGTACCGAATTTCGTGGCTGTCCGACAAAGTTGGCGTCGGACCCCCCATAGGCACAATGCATTGTGATTTTTGTAGGTGGCGCTAGCGCGCCACTTTTTCATGCCCAATTTCAAAACACATAAAATAATTAATTTTTCGCCGGTTCTGAGCTTGGTTCAAAGTTTGGTGAGTTTTCGAGCATGTTCAGGGGGTCAAATTGCCGTTTAAACAGCAGAACAAAGAAAAAGAAAAAGAAAAAGAAAAAGAAAAAGAAAAAGAAAAAGAATTAAAGCCGCAAGCGGCGTTGTAGGCCCTCGCCGGCCGACAGGCCGTTGAGCTGACCTGCCGACCCACGCCGCTTTTGTCCTGAGTGTTTAGATTTTAGCTGCATTAGTAGCTCACAGTTTAGTCAAATCGTTATTTTGATTATATGGCCATCTGCCGTCAGGAGTTTCAATCCAATATGGCCGCCTTCCTGTGTGTCTGGGGGCGTGGCCACAATACTTTTTTTTTTTGCCCTGACATGACGCATGTCTGTACCGAATTTCGTGGCTGTCCGACAAAGTTGGCGTCAGACCCCTCCCCATAGGAGGGGTTGCCATTGCCATGGCAACAGCGTAAAAACAACAACGTGGTTACGATTGTGTTTTTTGATCGGGACCACATGAGGGACTTTTCTGGTAAGTTTCAATCATTTCTGGCAAAGTGTTTTTTTAATTCCCATTCAATTTTTGTTATCGTTCTCTAGGGGGCGCTGTAAGGCTGATTGTCAAAGTTTCCCTTTTAAAGTGTCCAGGTAGGAAGGGTCAATAAGTGTTTAAAATTTGGTTTGGATTGGAGTGTGTGTGTGTGCAAACGCTGACTCAGCAATTTTTAAAATTATATCCAATATGGCCGCCTTCCTGTGTGTCTGGGGGCGTGGCCATAATACTTTTTTTTTTTTGCCCTGACTTGACGCATGTGTGTACCGAATTTCGTGGCTGTCCGACAAAGTTGGCATCGGACCCCCCATAGGCACAATGCATTGTGATTTTTGTAGGTGGCGCTAGCGCGCCACTTTTTCATGCCCAATTTTGAAACACATAAAATAATTAATTTTTCGCCGGTTCTGAGCTTGGTTCAAAGTTTGGTGAGTTTTCGAGCATGTTCAGGGGGTCAAATTGCCGTTTAAACAGCAGAACAAAGAAGAAAAAGAAAAAGAAAAAGAAAAAGAAAAAGAAAAAGAATAAAGAATTTTTGCAAAAACAATATAACTTTTTTTCTGAGTGTGCGATTTCTACACAAAATACATTTTCGGAATGGTCTCGACGAGGGCTACGCGTCTGTGGGGGCACACAAACACGAGTTGACGAGCTTCGCTCGTCAACTCGTGTTTGTGTGTGTCTGTGTGTGTCTGTGTGTCTGTGTTGTTTAGTGTCGGGGTGTGTGTGTGTGTGCTGTTGAGTGTCGTGGGTGTGGGCGTGGGTGTGTTGGTCGCCCGATGGTTGACTCGCTGCGCTCGTCAACCATCGGAAGACAGTTACAAACACAGTTGACTCGCTGCGCTCGTCAACTGTGTTTGTCGATGTCTGTGTGTGTGCGTGTGTGTTGTTGAGTGTCGGTGTGTGTGTGCGTGAGTGTGTTGGATGCCGAGGGTTGACGAGCTGCGCTCGTCAACTTTGTCGAGGGTTGACGAGCTGCGCTCGTCAACTTTGTCGAGAGTTGACGAGCTGCGCTCGTCAACTTGTCGTCTTCTGCGTTGCAAAAGCAATAGCCCCTTACGCCTAGAATAGGCGCTCGGGCCTAAAAAGTGGCTTTATGAGGAGGCTGACTGGCGCGGTAACTATGGCAACCTTTTGATGGTGACGCAGTCGTCAAACGGAAGACGGTCAGGAGAGCAGCACAGAAAGCTGACCTGCATTAAGACTGTCCTATACTTTACAGGTGAGCGACGTACACAAGCATTTCATTACCCTCGCCGAAGCGGAAGCAAGGGTATTGCAATTGTCTGTCTGTTTGTCTGTCTGTCTGTCCGAGCGCATAACTCAAAAACTAGTAACCCAATCGACTTGAAAATTTTACACAAGCAAGGTTCTGTCCGTGGCTCGGTCCTCCCCGAGAATGGCGTTGATCCGGATCTGGATCCAGATTCTAGAATTATTTTTACATCTGGAATTGTGCCTGTGCTGTAAAGTGTCACTTTAAGAGGGAGGGACACGAATGGCATGATGGGAAAAAGAGTCCAGAAGGAGTCTTGTAGTACGTTCCGGAGCAGCAAGCTAGAGCAGGTTTGGCCCCTCTGATCCGGAAGCCCTGTTTACTGTCTCACAAGATCCAATAGTCTTTTGGAGGCGGGGTCTGCAACCTCTGATTGTCTTTATAGTTAACATTATGTTAAGTTTATTCAGACGTTCTGGTGCCATACTTGTTTGTGTAGTGTAGTTTTGTCCATAAATAAGGCGGCTAGCGCCTGCTAGCCTCAGCTGCTAACAATAAGTTGTGAACACCATAGCCGTAGCCAAGAACCACGTGTGAGCTTAATTAGTGGCGTCACCTTGTTACATACGGCAGGTACGCCAGGGGTCGCCAACCTTCTTCCTTTCGCGAGCTACTTTCAATAAAGTCTAACAGCAGAGAGCTACTCGTGTTTTGCAACTTTTATTTTTCATTCAAAACAAAATGAATCACATGTAAAGCCTCAATATTCTCCTCAGCGTTAGCAAAAGTTGCGAACCAATGGCCACACCTCATATCAAATCACAGATCTCAGCCTGAACAAAAACGTGATCGGGATGTCCCCAATTATTTTGCTGTTCACATCTTGAATCGTGACGTTTACAGAGAACATTTCATAGTGAATAATATGTAGTTTCAAATGAACTTAAATGTGTTTAATCTTCCCGAAAGTTTTTTTTTCGCCCTTCAGACCTTTTTTTCATTCTAGTGGTCTTCAAATATGAAAGCCAGAGCTTTTGGTAAAAACAGATTTTGATTTATTTATGCAACATGTGAAGAAATGATAAGTATGTCACTTGTTAAAACAAACAAACAAAGAAATAGTTGATTTGCATTTCATGTTAATTGTTCAAAGAATGCAAGGCTGAACGGTTCGACCTTACTAAACCACAGTAGAAGTTTCGAGAGTTTTCTTTTCAAGGTCTCAACATTCTGCCAGGCAAGTTTGTGCCATGAAAACCGGCGCCGAACACCTAACACCTGTGTTTTTATTTGTTCTTGATGCTAAATCCGGCCAGACCACAGCATTCTGGCCATCAAATTGATAAATGTAGAGATGGTGCTATGTGATATTTAGTCCCTGTATCGGGAGGGTTTTTCCTCACCAAGTTTGAGGGTCTAAAGTTGGAGGTGTTACTATGTACAGATTGCAAAGCCCAAATTGTTATTTGTGAATTTGGGCTATTCAAATATAATTTAATTGATTCAATTTGAACATGCAAATTTTGTTTTTAAAAGACATGAAACATACAATATAACATATCCAAAGTTTGTAGACAAATCTGGTGAATTGTCTGTCATGAGACCAAATTAACCGACATTATTGGAATGATAAATTCAAAGGAGACAACGTGCTTGTTTCACACAGCCGTGGTCCCAGGCGGCCATTGATCCAATGAGATGGACCGACGGGGTTCTTCCTGCTGCCGCCGACGGAGGCCGTGATTTCCGAGATGCTTTCTTGCCACAGTTTAAGTGGAGTCTTCCCCATCGCTCTGTTGAATGGACTCCACTCTCTGAGACAACAGGAACGACTCCCAAATGGCTCGGCACTGCAAGAAACACGAATAATAACAGAGGGAATGCACGCACAGGTAAAACAGAGAACAACCTACAGTCCCTGAGCGCTCGGGATGCTGCGAACGCTCTCCTCCCTCGTCCCGCCTGCATGCATGGGAACTCTTGTCACTCTACAGGTGAGCGCCGACTACAGATGTGATAAGATTTGTGTGTATTTGATTCCAGTGATGACGGTGGCACAGAATGCTAAGGGTTTTTTTTAGAAATGATATCTCAGGCGAAGTTGGCTGGATTGTTAGAAAATGAGACTCGGACAGGTGTCCGACCTCACGGACAACATTCTTTCCAGCTGCTGCTGGTCTATTGACTGGAGCGCGTAAGAGAGACCACATAACTCCTGTTCACTGTAGAATTCATTTTAAAATAATTGGACTTGTTTTAACTCTTTAAACGATCCTGCCCCTGCCTGCCTCTCTGAGCTTCTTCAGTCCTTTGCTCCTCCTCAGCACCTCAAGTCAGCTGACCAGCTGCTGCGGGAGGTAGCGAAGTCCAGTTGGAAGCTCGAGCGTTTCCTATTGCTGCTCCAAACCTTTTAAACGCTTTACCACTTGTAATGGAAAATGCGGAAGTGAGCAGGTTTAACATAATCAAGGAATCAAGGAATTTTATTGTCCTTCCAACATTTCCACGAAAGAAACGAAATTTGCTCTCTGGTCTCAGTTAGAGGCGTATAAAAGAGACAGAATCATTCAGGCAATGGACAATATTGAAATGTATACTTAAATAGCAATTGCACACAAATAGCAGCATACAATAAAATGAGTCCAAACAGGCAGCAGTATTTATGACCTGATAATCCACCTCTGAGTTATCCACTGTTCAGAACTCTCACAGCATCAGGGAAGAACCTGTTCCTGAACCTGGTGGTTCTGGCCCTGATGCTGCACAACCTTCTTCCAGATGGGAGGGGTCAAACAGTCCATGTGCAGGGTGGGCGGGGTCCTTCATGATGCAGGTTGCCTTTTTTCTGCACCTCCTGTAAATGTCACTGGTCGGCTGCTCTCTGAAGTCCTCTGGGCAGGTTTTACCACTTCCTGTCTGCAGGGCCTTCCTGTCAGGGCCTGTCTCCACCGCTCTGCTCCTGGGTCAGAGACTTCCTCAGCAACCGGCCCCAGGTGGTGAGGATAGGAGACACCACATCCTCCCCTCTGATCCTGAACACTGGGACCCCCCAGGGTTGCGTTCTCAGCCCTGCTCTCTTCACCCTCTTCACCCACGACTGCTCTGCATCCACTCCACAAACATGGTTGTGAAGTTTGCTGACGACACCACTGTGGTGGGTCACATCTCCAACAACGATGAGACCCACTACAGAGAGGAGGTCCAGAACCTGATGCTGTGGTGCTCGAGGAACAGCCTTGTTCTGAACACCAGCAAGACCAAGGAGGTCATAGTGGACTACAGGAGGTCCAGGAGGACTGAACACGCCCCCCTGTGCATACGAGGGGAAGCAGTGGAGCGTGTAGAGAACATTAAATTCCTGGGCATCCACATCTCCTCTGACCTCTCCTGGACACTCAACACCAGACACCTGGTGAAGAAGGCCCAGCAACGGCTCTTCTTCCTCAGGAAGCTGAAGCGGGCTGGACTCTCCTCTGTGCTGCTTGAAGACTTCTACCGGGCCACGATAGAGAGCATCCTGTGTCTCAGTGCGACCGTGTGGTACGGCAGCTGCACGGCGCAGGACAGGAAGGACCTATCCCGGGTGGTGAGGACAGCTCAGGGGATTGTGGGTCACCGTCTGCCTGATTTGGACTCTGTTTACACCTCCAGAGTCCAGAGGAGGGCCAGACGCATCGCCACAGACCCCACCCACCCGGGCCACAAACTGTTTGTCCCGCCCCCATCAGGGAAGTGGTTCAGGACAATAAGAAGCAGCACAGCGAGGCTCAGGAACAGCTTCTTCCCCCGAGCTGTGAAAGCAGTCGTTCCCTTGTAGGGAGCTGGGACTTGTTTATGTTTTTATGAGTGCCTTAAGACGTGGGCCTTCACACGATTTTATAATGTTAGCATAATGGCAATAACGTATCTTGAATCTTGAATCTTCTTGTCTGCAGGGCCTTCCTGTCTGCAGCAGAGCAGTTGCCGTACCACACTGTGATGCAGGATGAGAGGACACTCTCCACCGCACACCTGTAGAAGGAACCCAGGACAGGGGTACTCCTCCAGGTCCACGTCTCCAGCATATGTTGCTGCTTCCCTGAATATCTTCCATTCAGTCCGCTCAAAACAGTCCTGCAGCCTGGAGGCAGCATCACCGGGCCACACAGTGATGGATTTCTGTGTTGGGTGAGCAGATCTGCACACATGACGGTAGGAAGGGACCAGCATGATGGGGATGTGGTCAGAGAGGCCGAGGTGGGGACGGAGGGCCCTGTAGCTGTCCTTGCGGTTCGTATACACCCGGTCAAGCGTGTTGCAGAATGTCCGTCAGGTTGACGTGGTTAAAGTCACCTGCAACCACGTAGAGCGCCTCCGGGTGCTTGTGTTGCTGTTTGCCGATGTCGTCATGTAGCTCACGGAGCGCCTCGGTAGCATTAGCGCTCGGGGGGATGTAAACAGCTACGACGAACACGGCTGTAAATTCACGTGGCAGATAGTGGGGTCGGCATCTGATCATCATGTGTTCTACTGCCTCAGAACAGTGGCTGCTAACCAGGGAACAGTTCGTACACCAACCTTTTGTTTTAAGAAACCGTGTTTCAGGTTGCCTCTACACAAACGGTCCTCATGTCCCAAAGCAGATGCTGCCTCATTTCTGTGTATAAGGGTACTGAGGATGCTGAGGGTAATGAGGGTACTGAAGGTGCTGAGGGTACTGAAGTACTGACGGTGCTGAGGATATTGAGGGTGCTGAGGATACTAGTGTGCTGAGGATACTGAGGGTAATGAGGGTACTGAGGATGCTGAGGGTACTGAGGGTAATGAGGGTACTGAGGATGCTGAGGGTAATGAGTGTGCTGAGGGTACTGAAGGTGCTGAGGGTACTGAAGTACTGAAGGTGCTGAGAATACTGAGGGTGCTGAGGATACTGAAGTACTGACGGTGCTGTGGATACTGAGGGTACTGAGGATGCGGCTCCATGAAACATTCTCGGGTGAAAATGACGTACATGCTGCTCTCTTTAATAAAGCTCTCAGTGATCGTTGTTGAATACTTTACTACAGAAACATCCACCACTGCACATCCGACAAACTTCTTATCTTAAACCTCACTTTCACTCTGTTGTGGCAGGATGAGGAACGACTCAGAGATGAAGGTGAATTAGCTCTTTACTCTTCAGATCCCAACGACAGACGAGATGCAGATGTTTATCCAGAGGGAACATCTGGATAAACAGTCAATATCTGAGAGGGGGCCTGATCAGCCTGCCATAACGGCTGCGCATAAGCCGTTAGCCTGAGGATGGTACGCGGTAGTGCGGTGAACCTGCGTGCCCAGGGAACTCGCCGTCGCTGACCAGAGCGCTGAAACAAACTGAGGGCTTCTGTCAGAAGTGATGTCAGACGGGGCACCGAAACGTGCAACCCAAGACAAAATAAATGCACGCGGCACGGCTGCAGAAGTCGTTGAGGACAGCGGAACCGCCTCTGGCCACCGGGTGGTACGGTCCACCATCGTCAGCAGGTGCGTAAAACCCTGAGAGGGAGGCAAGGGGCCCACCAGGTCCACATGCACATGGTCGAACCGCCGTCCCGGAATTGAGAACGGTTCGAGTGGAGTCTTGGTGAACCTTCGCACGCTGACATGCCACACATGCAGCAGCCCACTCCTTTACCTCTTTGCAAAGACCGGGCCACACAAACTTACAATTGACCAGCCTCACGGAAGCACGGACGCCTGGATGCGAGAGGGAGTGAACAGAGTCAAAAACCCGACGGCGCCAGGCGACTGGGACGACCGGGCGGGGACGGCCCACGGAGACATCGCAGAGGAGGCTCAGACCGCCTGCTTGCACCACAACATCCTCAAGCCTGAGGCCTGTATCAGCAGATTTAAGGTTGAGGATGTCCCGATCACCAGGCTGCTGGTCCGCAGCCATGGCAGAAAAATCCATCCCCGGACGCACAGGACAGACCAGCACCCGCGACAGACAATTAGCAACAGCGTTGGATTTCCCAGCCACATGCTGAATGTCCGTCGTGAACTCTGAAATTGCTGCCAAGTGGCGCTGCTGGCGAGCAGACCATGGCTCCGTCACCTTGGACAAAGCAAAAGTGAGCGGTTTATGATCCACATAGGCTGTGAATGCTCGGCCTTCCAGGAGAAAACGGAAATGGCGCGTCGCCAGGTACAACGCCAGCAATTCACGATCAAAAACGCTGTACTTGCGCTCATTGTCTCGCAGTTTACGGCTGAAAAACGCCAAGGGCTGCCATGCACCAGCCACGTGCTGCTCAACCACGGCGCCCACAGCCACGTCCGAGGCGTCGGTCGTCAGAGCAATGGATGCTGTGGCCGAAGGGTTTGCAAGTAATGCTGCATTAGCCAGGGCAGATCTAGCCCCATCAAAGGCCTTGCACCGTTCTGGAGTCCAGTCGACCTGGTCCTTAGCCTTCTTTAACCTCAAAGCCTCGTACCGTGGCTGCAGGAGATGAGCTGTGCGAGGGAGGAAACGGTTGTAAAAATTAACCATGCCCAGAAGCTCCTGTAAGCCTTTAACAGAGACTGGGCGTGGAAAATCTGCTACCACCTGCACCTTAGAAGGCAACGGAACTGCGCCCTGCGATGAAATGCGGTGGCCCAAGAAATCCATCACCGGCAGTCCGAACTGGCACTGAGCCGGGTTTACTATCAGGCCATGCTCGTCAAGGCGCTGAAAAACCTGTCTCAGATGCAACCGGTGCTCCTCCGCTGAATTGCTGGCCAGTAAAATATCATCAAGGTAAACAAAAACAAATGGCAGGTCACGCAACACTGAGTACATGAGTCTTTGAAATGTCTGTGCTGCCCCCTTCAGGCCAAAAGGCATGCGCATGAACTCAAAAAGCCCAAACGGAGTAATGACAGCGGTCTTGGGCACATCCTCTGCACGGACCGGAACCTGGTGATAAACGCACACCAGGTCCACCTTTGAGAAAACCGTTGTTCCTGCCAGGTGAACTAAAAAATCCTGGATATGCGGAATAAGATAACGGTCATGCCGCCACGACCCATCCGCTTTGGGTACCATATGGAGCAGCGAAGCCCAAGGACTGTTCGAACGCCTCACTATGCCCAGACACTCCATAGTAGCAAACTCTTCCCTCGCCGAAGTCAACTTGACCGTGTCAAGGCGCCGTGCGCGTGCAAAGACTGGTGGACCTGCAGTGGGAATGAAGCGCTCTACCCCATGCTTAGCAACCGCGGTAGAAAAGGCCGGTGAGGTCAACGACGGAAAATCTGCCAGTAAGCGCAGAAACGCATCGCCCGACATCGTCTGCTCGACGGCTTTTATTATTAGTTTTTGGTTTCCCTTATGTTTGCCCTCGCCGAAGGGGAGGCGAGGGTATTGCAATTGGGTCCGTTTGTCTGTTTGTTTGTCTGTCTGTCTGTCCGAGTGCATAACTCAAAAACTAGTAACCCAATCGACTTGGAATTTTTACACAAGCAAGGTTCTGTCCATGGCTCGGTCCTCCCCGAGAATGACGTTGATCCAGATATGGATCCAGATTCTAGAATTATTCTAAAGCAACAGATCGGCTTATTGGCTTCAAAAATCAGTCAACCTTGGTAAGTTGACAAATCAGTCTTTGAAATCTATGAAATGTAGCCCACCTTTTCATAGCTCTCGATGTTCTTCTCGCTGGTGGATATAAACGCTGATTTGAGGTCAGTTCTCAGGCTGTTTTGCCAGCGCAGCCAGTCTTCCTTCAAGGCATTATTGGCCAGTTCCACCTGGTTGGCAAGACTTTCCACCTCCTCCTGCAGCTGCTGGTCAAAAACACAACATATTCAGTTAAACTGTGGAGTGACAGACATTATCAGTTTAGCGGGAATATGAAGGAAGGAATAAAATCATAAGCCAAGACCAAGTTCAAGGGAACCTTTAAAGTGTGCATAGGGAGCTCTGTGCCACCTGATAATTGACATCACTTGACGTATTTCGAGTCAGTGGGGCTATGTGACTAAAGTTCAAATTTCTCCTACCACTGAAGGTATAACCAAACTCCACTGCCAAAGTTTCAGTGTCAAAAAGATTATAGTTAAAATTTGGTTTAAAAAACAAATTACGAACTTTAGAGAGGTTGACAAATGTATTGTTAATTTTTTATTAGTGGTTCTAAGGAAAATACAAGACATGAGATTGGTTGATGTTGGGGAGGACGATGCAAAGGACAGGGTGAAGTGGACAAGGTTGGGCCGAGCTAAAGAAACACAGAAATAACCCCAGCAAAAAAAGCAACCCCAAGCCTTTTGAGGCGGCTGAACTTCAGGGTGACCTGTTGAGCCTGAAATGTGGGAAGGCAGTTGGATATGATAACATTTCTCCAGAGGTTATCGAACACACGTCTGTGTCCCCAAGCTCTAACCTAGCTGACCACATTTTACACAAAGAGAGTACAGACAAACTCCATCCCAAAGAAATGGAGGTCAGCAAAAGTAATTGCCATACCAAAACCTGGTAATTACCACACACTACCAGCAAGCTACTGTCCGATCGCTCTACTCTGTATCGCCTTCAAAATCCTGGAATGCCTTATATTGCAACATATATCCTCGAACGTTGTAGAAATCCTTTGTGTGGACCAGACTGGTTTCCATAAAGACCGAAGCACAGGAGAGTAAGTACTGGACCTGACCACCTTCATTGAAAATTGTTTTGAGCGCAAACTGAAGCGAGGAACAGTTTTCCTCAACCCTACTGTTTGGCACAAAGGCCTCCTGCTGAAACTCACAAAATCACTCCCTGTCTGGTCTGTGCAAAATGAGGGGCAGCTGCACCTACACTGCGCACTTCTGCGCTAGACCTGGGATACTGCACTGCGGAATACTGTGCCCCTGTTTGGTCAAGGTTAGCCCATGCGCATCATAACTGGAACCATCCTTTCAACACCCCTCTCCTGGCTCCCTGTTCTATCCAGAGTAGCATCTACTCAAAAAATGCTCCAAAAGGTCAATGATTCTCCCCATCTAACAATCCACACAGATATCTTCAACCCACCCTCTCCCATCCAGAAAACTAATCTGGAAGAACATCCCTCGAGCCGACTCAAACACCCACACAGCTTCGAAAAAGGAATGGAAGTCCACGGAGGTCTTCAAACACCTAGTCGCAGGCCCTACCCAACAAGTCGGCGACACCAACCTCCCAAGGAGAAAGTGGGCAACGCTCAACTGGTTCAAAGCAAGCCAAGCTCACTTTGTCATTGTGGAGAGACACAGACTACGGACCATATCACCGAGGCCTGTCCACTCCACAGACTACAACGAGGGCTGGTAGGCCTTCACACTGCAGACCTGGAGGCGACTGCTTGGTTGGAAGGCTTTGCATTTGCTAAATAAATAAATAAATGTGACAGTCACCTGGCCTCTTGGCAGACTAGCCTATCAAGGTTTATTAAGTTATATTTCCTACTTTCCACCATCGAGGGCTGTGCTACCCCACAGTAAAACATGGAACAAGATGGACAGGGCAGAGCAGAGTGAGAGACACAGCAACCTCCAATGACTTAATGACTGGTGAGAGGAGTTAACTCTTGTATTGCGTTTCGTGCTGGTGTGATGGACCTGGCATGCATGAAACAAAGGAAAGAGCTGTCACCCCAAGCCCAACCAGGGCAGCATGGACCCCCCCCAGTATACCAGAAGCCAAGGCCTCGGAGCTACAACAGCCAACACAGCTGACAAACCAAGGCCAGTGCAGTGGCACAGCAGGCCGGCCCAGTGCCCCACTGGCAGCCAACACCCCCCCGCACAAGCACCCACGACCCATCGCATCCCGATCCCCACTTAGCCCGCCTAATCCACCCCCCCCCCCACATCCCCGTCAACTCCGATGGTGGGGGAGGATGCCGGACAGACTTTGCAGGCCCAAATTTATTGTGAGTCTGTTGGGAACATCTGGCAGATTCTCATGTCAGATGGAGTTTCAACTCTCACCCCCGGGAGAGCTTCGACCATGTACCAGGGTAGGCAGTAACATTGAGTCCGAGCAGTGTTTCGTGCCTCCATTGTCGATGCGGCCAATCAGTACCTGTCGTGGCGGCAATACCTGAACCTGTTGGTGGACACCAGCAGTGAGGGATGCAGTCAAGCTGAAGAAGGAGTCCTATCAAATCAAAATCAAAATCAATCAATATTCTATCCGGTTAACCTTCGACCCTACCCTCACCTATGGTCACGAGCTTTGGGTAGTGACCAAAAGAACAAGATCGCGGGTACAAGCGGCTGAAATGAGCTTCCTCCGTAGGGGGGCTGGGCTCTCCCTTAGAGATAGGGTGAGAAGCTCAGTCATCCGGGAGGAGCTCGGAGTAGAGCCGCTGCTCCTCCGCATTGGGAGGATGCCTCTGGGACGCCTCCCTGGTGAGGTGTTCAGGGCACGTCCCACCGGGAAGAGACCACGGGGAAGACCCAGGACACGCTGAATAGACTACATTTCTCAGATGGCCTGGGAACGCCTCGGGATCCCCCCGGAAGAGCTAGAGGAAGTGGCCGGGGAGAGGGAAGTATGGGCTTCCCTGCTTAGGCTGCTGCCCCCCCACGACCCGGCCCAGGATAAGTGGTTGAAGATGGATGGATGGATTAATACAGGGCACACAAACCCATTGGTTGGCTCTGAAGGATGCAGAGAGGCAGACGGAGTGGGTGTGTTTCAGACTTTATCTTTCATCCATCCATGGATGCAAAACTGCACTTACTGCTTCTTGGTCAGTATTTCTGTGTACTCGAACCTCATTCTTGGCTTCAAACTCAGCCTGAATGCTGTCCCTTCTTCTCATCACGGCCTGAAACAGATCAAAGAATTACTTAAAATTATCCTTACTTTCCATAAAGTTCAATCACTGTTTAGTCAAACAAAATGAAGTGAAATGGATGGACTCCAAGCATCAAGTGTTCTGTTGTTCCTGTGGACATTCAATTCAATTCAGTTTTATTTATGTAGCACCAGATCACAACAGGAAGTCGTCTCAAGGCTTTACAGGATTAGCAGGGAAAGACAGAACCCAACTTGAGCTACAAGAGCAAGAACTCTGGAGACGGAGGCAAGGAAAAACTTCCCTTAACAGGCAGAAACCTTGGACAGAACCTAGGCTCATGGTGGACGGCCATCTGTCTGACCGGCTGGGTCGAGAGAGAGAGAGAGAGAGAGAGCGAGAGCGAGAGAGAGAGAATGGCAGGTTGGAGGAGAGTCAAAAACAAGGAGATGGATAGGGAAGAGATAGCGAGACAGAGCAGGAGCAGACAAAAACAAAATGCTAACGCTAATGCTAGCGATATAAAGCTATAAATGCTAATGCTAGCAACGTGGACATCAGCGCTGAGGGACACAGGTCCAGGTTCTGCAGCACCACGGACAGAAGGACCTGAAAGAGAAAGAGGGACAAACAGAGGGAGAGCAAGAACAAGACTACAGGGAAGAGAGAGAGATTACTCACATATATTTATAACATGAATAATCAGATAAAGGGGGAGGAGCTCAGTGTGTCATGATGTTAAGCCACCAGTGCTGCCTATGACAGCATATTGATTATATTGATTACTGTATCGATTAACAATAAGCTTTGTTAAAAAGGAAAGTCTTTAATCGACTCTTGAACATAGAGATGGTGTCTGTCTCACGAACCAATCAGGGAGCTGATTCCACAATAAAGGAGCTTGATAACTGGAAGCTCCGCCCCCCTGTCTGCTCTAGGAAATGTCTGGAACCACGAGCAGGCCAGCGTTTTGGGACCGCAGGGTTCTAGTGGGGCAATACGGGATAATCATCTCTGTAAGGTAAGGAGGGGCCTGGCCGGTGAGGGCTTTAAAAGTGAGTAGAAGGATTTTATATTCAATCCGTTCCCTAACAGGAAGCCAATGCAGAGACGCCAGAACAGGGGAAATGTGTTCTCTCAGTCTGGTTCCCGTCAGAACACGAGCTGCTGCATTCTGGATTAGCTGGAGATGTTTAATAGACTTTTTTGGGCAGCCGGACAGTAAGGAGTTGCAGTAGTCCAGTCTGGAAGTCACAAAAGCATGGACTATTGTTTCTGCATCTTTTCGGGTTAGTAGGTGCCATGTACATTTATGTACATGTATAATAATTGAAAAAAAATAAAGATCACTACATTGCGTATTTCACTTATTGCGGGTTGTTTTTGGAACGTAACCCCCGCGGAAAATGAGGGACAACTGTATTCTAAAGGTGAAAGAACGCAGTCCTTCAAGAAGGTGATATGGTGCAAGACAGAGATACAAACCCTAACGCGCCTTGTCATGCATAAAAGCAGGCCAAGAATGTGGATGATTTATGTACGAAGGACTCTCAACGGAAACCAGACCGCAAGGGCTTTTTAGAAATGCTCCTCTTAGACAGGATGTTTGACTGTACTTGTACTGTAATACATGCTACTGTGTGACTGTACTTGTACTGTAATACATGCTACTGTGTGACTGTACTTGTACTGTAATACATGCTACTGTGTGACTGTACTTGTACTGTAATACATGCTACTGTTGACTGTACTTGTACTGTAATACATGCTACTGTCTGACTGTACTTGTACTGTAATACATTCTACTGTGAGACTGTACTTGTACTGTAATACATGCTACTGTTTGACTGTACTTGTACTGTAATACATGCTACTGTGTGACTGTACTTGTACTGTAATACATGCTACTCTGTGACTGTACTTGTACTCTAACATTCTATCTAATGAATATATTCATGATCATCATCATAGATTATTCTCAGCATGACAATATAGTGGAACCTCGGTTGGAACCGAGGTGAACCGAAGACACGCAAATGAAGGCGGAGTCTACCCGAATCGGTTCAGGTTGCGTCGACCTGCCGTAGGAGGAAGACTGTGCGAATGTTTCGCTTTGTTCTCTTTAGCTCTTAGTCATGGATGCAAAGAAAGGCAGCAGTAAAACTACTGGAAAGGAGGAAAGAGGAAAGGAGTGAGAGCAACTGTTAAATTAAAGAAAGAAATGTTTGCAGCGTCTGGGCTCTCGCTGCAGGACGGGATGGAGCAATCAATGATTTAGACTTTACCATTAAAAAGGGAGCTACAGAGAAGGAATAAAACCCAGTCACCTTATGGAGGAGGACTCCCTTTAAAGGAATAGCCCCTCCCTTCTGACACCGCAGCCAAAACCGGATGTAAATGAAATAGAACTGTGTTAAATTAACTTTTATGATGCTTTTGTTTTTGTAGTATTTACACTTTTATGTATTTTCTGTTTAGATACACGTAGTTACACATCAATGTAACCTGCTGCGTAGGTTACATTGATCTAGTTTACATTATTCAATATGAGAAATTGAGTTATGGTTTCCGAACAAATCGCTTTTCGAACTGCGTTACGGAACAAATTATGTCCGAGCACCGAGGCTCCGCTGTATCTGGAAGTGTGAATCATGGCTGGCTGTTCATCGCTCTACCAAACTTCACAATGGCCATGGAGGTCATTAGCAGGACAGGTGTTGGACTGAAGATCTTTTCTGTGACAGCAATGATGGATGACCTTAGACTGCACTCTGAGGTTGTTGAGAAAGCTTTTAGAGCGCATGTATTGAATAAGCTGAATTAATACAGGAGATGCCAATGAGTCTCAAGTACTCTAGGGAAAGAGAGCAAACAGACCAGCTCAGGATGTTGTCAGCAGTCTGAAAAGCATTTTCAGACTAACACCTGAAAGTTGAAGCTCTGGTGTATGCAGGATGGTCTCTATTCATGCTTTATGTGGAAAAGCTAGAAATACTGAGACCTCAAAACGAAGAGCGTGGCCTGTTGTCGGCAAGACAATGAAAGACGGGAACCTCATATGGCAAGTGGTCTGGGCCTTGGAGTCATTGCAGCAGTCTTGAATGAGCCTCAAATCAAACGTAATAGCTGCAGTAGATTGGTCAGCAGGATAAGGCTACGAAGCCGTGGCGGTCGCTGCTCAGGCACGGCAAAAGCAACGAAAGAGATGGAGGATAAAGAGAAAACGCCTCACGGTTCCACTGTGGGAGAGGAAGATTCATCGGCATGGCAGACTATGACTTCATAACCTCTCAGAATCATAGACAGTGAATGAGATAAGGGTTAGGGTTATGCATTACAGGGTTAAAGATTTGCGTGCAGAAAGTTGGGATTTTCAAATTTAACCCAAATTAGCTTTCATGAGGAAAGTTGAGATTTGGAAAAGTCACAGCCTCACCGAAAATGAACTGCCGTGAGGAAGCCGATTGCCTGTGAGGGAGTTCTGAAATGGACAGAAATGCCCCGGGAAACACGAGGACCTCACATGAGCAGTGTGTCTTCTCTCACCTTCACCGTCTCAGCACAGAGGACACACTCACGCAGGACGGGCACAAGGTTTTCAGACAGATGGTGGATCTGCTCTCCCGTCTCCTCACGACAACGCTCCACACAGCTGGCCACGCCCCTCAGCGGGTCTGACGTTTGCTCCTCTGACTCCGCCCATCGGGTGTAGGCAGGGCTGTACTGCTTTAGTTCCTCCAGATACTCTGTCACCAAAACATAAACCAGGTGGACGGATTTATCAGCAGCAATATAAAACGTTTCATCCTGTTGTTCACCATTCTTCTCCTTTATTTCCATAAATAATTCCAATGAAATCTTGAAACTTTTAGGGAACCATTCTGTCGGAGGAAGCGGTGAAAGGTGAAAATGAGGTCAGGTTCTTCTTTGAGCCACAGCTTATTGACCTTTAATTAAGACTAATAATAATAGTGATACATGTTAATTTGCTAAGACACCATGAATCAAATCTGATTAAATCATTTGCTAATTAAAATGTATTTGGTCAGGACTATAAAGCTGGTGAAATGTGTGCATCTAAATATTTAAACCTGAATCTGTTTATGATGGTGCAACTGACACTGCTGTAAGACTTATTAGCATAAACAAGAGTAGGCAGGTATTTATGTATTTCAGGCAATGACAAAAGCAAACAAAACAAACCGTGCCACATTTAAACAATAAATAAATAATATGTCAATTCAGCCTGAAAGGGGGTGGGAAGAAGAAAACTTATTTAATCCCACCCCTATTTATCATAATATATAAGCATAACAAGTTCCTCTATTTCAAACTTCAAATCATATAAACAGCAACTATAAGCACTGTATGATTTTGAAAAATACAACAAAACATCGGATGAAATTAGTTAAATTATAAAATAATATATATATATATATATATATATATTTTCATTACGGTGTTACCACTGTTAACAGATGACTGTTTAAACAGTCATGCCAGCATTAATAATAAACAAATATCAGCAATGGTAATAAACATGTACCAACAATGGCAGTGGAAACAATAAGCACTGATACAAGTAACAGATTTACCTTCATGACCCTCTGTTTGAATATCGTGAGTAAACCAGATGTCTGTGTACTCGCTTAAACTGATGAATACCTTGACATTGCTTGTGGTGTGTATCCAGACTGTTCCAAAGTTTAACCCCACGTACAGACAAACAAAAGCTTTTGTGTGTGGTTTGAGCTTGAGGTAGTTTAAAAACTCCAAATCCTCTCAAATGATGAGTTGCAGTTCGAACAGTAAAAAAACGTTGTAGATGAATTGGTAATGATTTGTTAAATGAAGTGTCTAGGTAGAGAGCTGTTCCTGCGCTAATGCTGACGGAACATTACCTCCATTACCACAGATGTGAATAGATCGGTGATGTACAGACCATTAAACAAGCCAAACTACAATCCAAGCCACTGCAGCAGAGGCAGGTAGAAGTCGGTGTGCATTTCTGGATCAGGGACCGAACTCGGGCTGCACCAATTGCAATTTTCTGGCCGATCACCGAAGTCCTGACCTGCCGATACAGATTTTTTAATTAACTGACAGAACATATTTGAATGTTCCAATCTTATTTTATTGAACACAAACAAAACTTGTGCAACAGGTGACTGCAGACCAGTTTTGAGCATCTCACCAAAATAAAGTGCACAGCAGTATTTAGCTTTCACAAATAAAAGGAAATGACAAGGTTTGAGGTCGTCAATAAAAGAACTATCTACATGAGAAACTAACAAAACAACCACCAATAAGGTGTCTTGAGTTTTAGTTTTTCTTTCTTGTAAAATGACAAAATGCCAAACTGCAGCAGCTTCGTGACTATTTCAATGTAAAATAACTTGCAGCAGCTGACGGGAAAAAAAGCTGCTAAAAGTCAAACATTCTGCAACAAATAGTTCAGCATATTTAACATAAGTCAACGGGTAAGAACAAGAATTAACACGACACAGGTCATTTCTGCTTCTTCACCAGACGGGCGACGTCTTTTCTCATCTCCACGTCCAGCCAAGATAAACAGGCGGTCCCTTTCAATAAAGCAGGGGGCGGAGCCATAGGCTCGGGCGAGTAGGCGGGCCTGTCAATGATTGCGGAGGTAGATAATTTCGGTTTCATATGCAAAATTCGGGCCAATCGGCGATTGCGTGAAATTAATCAGGTGATCGACAGACGTCACGGTGAAGAGGAAGCTGAGCCGAATGGCAAAGCTCTCGATTTACTGATCGATCTCCGTTCCTACCCTCACCTGCGGTCACGAGCTTTGGGTAGTGACTGAAAGAACAAGGTTGCGGGTACAAGCGGCCAAAATGACCTGGGAATGCCCCAGGATCCCCCCGGAAGAGCTGGAAGAAGTGGCTAGGGAGAGGGAAGCCTGGGCTTCCCAGCTTAGGCGGCCCCCGCGACCTGACCCTGGAATCAAGGGTATCAACTCAACATAGCCAATTCTCAAGCCAATTGAAAACAATTGAAAAAAGGTCCAATGCTATGTTTGTAAAGCTGCTCTGTCAACCACTGTTCAACGAAATGGGAACCATATTAATGCACATTATTTTGTCTGTCATCAGTTCAGTCCACCTCAAGGAATCGAGTTTGTCATGAAGGCAGTGGCGGGCGGTGCATTTCACACCTAGGCCTTCACGAAGTCCTACTTAGTCCGACTTGAATAAATACCCCTCATAATACCATCATTTATGACACCACGGCTGGAGAAATAATATACAGAAACACACTTACGCAGTACTGGGTGCTGCATCACCTCAATCGTGTACGTTTTCCAGACCATTTAAAAACTAATAAACCTGCATCAGCAATCAACTTATCACTATACATGGTACTGTCAAACGCACAAATTAAAGGGAATTTCAAATAATTTGTCCAAAAAGTTTTAATAAGTCCACCAAGAACAGACAAGCTTTAAATTCAGTTTAATATAAGAAAGACAGCAACAAGACTGTCCCGGGCCAAGGCAGGTAAGAACCCAAATGCACGACAGTAGATGGGGAATCCAATACCAGAGCTTTATCGTTTGTTACCGGGTAGTCAGTCAGAACCAGCAGACAAATCCAGATAGTTCCAGAAATCAGGCAGAGGTCACAAACCGGGGAATCCGAATAGACAGGCAGACAGACCGATCCGAAGGGGCAGGCTAAGAAACAGAATCCAGGAATCAGGCAGGGTCGAAACACGGGAGAGCAGTCTGGGACGCTGGAGAGTAGGAACCATGTCACTAACAATCCGGCAGGGGTGTGGTGTCTGAGTTGAGTATATGTAGGGACAGGGCTGATGGGAGATGTGTTGCAGGTGATGACAGAAGCACAGGTGACAGGAATGAACTGATTGCAGGAGGTGGATGTGAGAAGAATGGGGAGGTTGGTGTGGGACAGACACAGGAACGCCTCAAGCTGTGACAGAGAGAGTAGGCCCACATGCGACACAATGAAACACGTCTCTTTGTGTACTTCTACTACAATCACCCATCTGCACCGCAATATTTACATACATTGCAGAGGAGCAAGAAAAATCTTTTTTCAATTTTTAATATAGTTGTCATTTTATTTTGTTACCATTGATTTGATATGCACGAAATAAAATTACAAAAACACATGAAAAATTAAATAAATAAAATGCTTGCGCTCGCCAAAATGGCCGTCCCCCAAAACACTTATATCAGCACAAAATCCATTCTCCTTTCTTTCCTCAAGAGGACTTCAGTGACTTGGTTGTTACAGTTTATCTGTGCGTTTCAGGTCCAATAAGATCCTTTCCTATCAGCATGGAGGCCAACGCCGAACGCCGCGTCTGTCCTCTAGTGTCTCTGCCGCATGTTTTGATTCGCTTTAAGGCCGAAAATCACCGCTCAGCAGAAGCAGTGGACACAGGAATTGCTAGCTTGGTGCTTGGCACTAAGCAGAATGTAGGTAAAGCTTGTGAGTATTTTATCAATCCATCCCTCTTATTGTAGACGAGACAATGTCAATTACCTCGTCTCTGCCCTGCAGGTCACAGGTGTGGCCAGGGCCTGCCCCCGACGAGAAGCAGGTCCACCCCAGACCGCTTGTTAAAGGGTAAGGGGGCCCATTTGTGATCTTCTGCAGGGATGACGCTGGTCAACTTTACCATTGTCTGTGTGTCGGTGTCGGTTGCTGCTATAAATCTAGTTGACAGACAATCAAGGAGTAGTAGAGTTCCCAGTTTTTCTTTTTTTATAGTAGAATTGTATTTTATACTCTGAAATGTTTTACCCTGACTTAAATAAATGTTGCAGATAATTCTTCTTATCAATTAAAAATAATGGAAAGAGCATTAGTGCATGATTATAGGAAAATAATGTACATGAAATTAGAAAACAATTTATATCAGTCAGTGTCGGCTCTGATTTGACATTCTTTTTAGTCTTTTGTTCATATTCATAGTTCAACTTGAAAGGATAAAGAGCGTTTCTTAGTTTTGGATTGATGACGTGCAGTGTTTCAGTTTCTAGGAGTCTTCTGAGTGTCTGCTCGACTACCTCTCTGTTCCTTGACGATCCGCTGGCTGACTTTGTCCACTGAGCTCATCTTGTTTCTGAAGTCCTCCACATAGTCCTGCATCACAGTAAACTCCTCCGGCCGGCTCCTCGGGTATCGTACTGAATTAGCAACCGCTCTCACCGTGTCTCCCATCCTGCTCAGGAAGCCAGACGCCTGTTTCCTGTGTGACAACAACTCCTGCCAGAGTCACACACCATGAATTAATAAAAAGTAAATCACTGTTAATATGTCCATAAGCGGTCCATACTAGGATAAATGCTTTACACACAACTTGATTTTAGAGGCGAGATTTCATGAAAATAGAAATGCAACACATAGTTTTGCTCTCATTTTCCTACATGGAAGTAAAGGGTCTAAGATGAACCTTAAAGGGTTATCCCCCTGTTGGGGGCAGTGCTGCCGTTTTGGGGTGGGTGATCACCATTATAATGTAATGAGAGACGAAGCAGGAAGGACACAGAGAGGAGGAGGGATAACGGCGCCGCAGCAGCAATCTGAGAACTAGAAGCTGCTAATACGGTGGAGTTTGAGTCACGGTACTGAGCAGAAAGCAGCCGTTTCTGTTTCTGTCATTCAAAAGGATCATCATAGACGATCACGGTGGAATCACGGAGCTGGAGTCCAGCGCGCCCGACACGGACCAACACCCGCAGTTCAACCGGGAAGGCCGACACCAAAAACGTCCTAGTTTTCTTCTTAGTTTTGGACGAGTATACTCGTTTCGGACATGAAGGTGTGGATTTCTTGGGACGAGAAAACTCGTTTCAGCACCGCGTGAGTTAAGTGTCGAAAAAAGTGTCTTAGCAGATTTTGATAATTTGTGTCCCTCTTGTGTTTTCTCTTCTTCATTCTGTACACCTCTCGACAGTGGATTGGCCGAGCGTGACCAACACACCTGAGACTCATCTTCCCATCACCCACCACTTCAAATCCGTTCAGGCGATTGGTTCTCCACCAGATTAAGCGTGTGTCTCGTATTTTTGTGCTGCTCTTGTGCTCCGTGTTTCTCTCCGTGACGCCAGCCCGTCCTCCGCCCAGTTCCAGCTTCTCTTTGAGTCCTCTAGTTGTGGGTGTGGCTTTATTTTATTACTGACGACCAGCCTGCCCCTCCCCAGTGTTTTTTGTCATTTCATTATTAAATGAACTGCAGACTGATTCTCTTGCCTCCGTCGCCTCATTTTGGGGTTCACACCTTTTTGAGTTCGAGAGTGGAATGTTACTGCCACTTTGGGCTTGAGCATATTGTAACCTGCCACGCGCCATGAAAAGGTTTGCAGACAGCGGCTCCAGAATAATTTGTACTCTACTGCGGATGTAATGCACCTGTGAAGTCAGGAAGACTTTGAAGTGTGGGTTGCATGACAATATGGGATGCTCAGATATTTTGTTGAGGAAGCGATGCAGAGCTTTTCTCCTGGTATCAATGAAGTCATCGTTGAAGCGTTCCACCATGCCTTTCATCACAAACTTCTCTGGCAGTGGCTATGGACACAGAAACATGCAAAGTCAAGCCTAGTTTGTGTCAAGGAAAATAAAAATAAAAACATTCTGCAAACAGTTAAAATTACACTGACTGTTTCAGCAAGAAAGAAAAGAAAAGAAAAACTGCCAACCTTCTAACCTGCCACCAGAGGGAGCTTCAACCCACTTGTTTCATTTGTCTGTTCAACACAGTTCTTTTCAAAGTGCTGTAAAGAGGCCGTCCAGTGGAGGAGCAACGCTTTCTGTTCCGACAGGTCTCAGTAGTGAAGATTTCGTGAACTTCTTCATATGGCATGCCGTTCAGGAACTTATTATATATATATATCAAAAGTGAGGTCTGAGAATATGGACCGAACTCTGGAATATATATATGAAAACTTTGAGAATATGGACCAAACTCCGGAATATATATTTTGATATATATATATTCAGAAATTTCCATATATATATTCAGACATTCTCATATATATATATATATATATATTCAGATATTTCAATATATATATTCAGAAATTTCGGTGCACGGGAATATACGTATGGAAACCGCGGTGTAGTGGTTAGGGTTCCGCGCTCTCGTCCCCGCGGTTCGGGTTCGATTCCCGGTCGGGGAGCCAGATCGATCTTGTGTCGTTAATGGAGTCAGCTCGAAATCTAGTGCCGGCAATCCTCAATATGAGGAGATAATGAACAACCTCACTTTTGATTATATATATATATAATAAGTTCCTGAACGGCATGCCATATCTTTAGTACCAAAATCGAATCTATTAGGGATGTCATTCATCAGCGTCTGCCTTCGTGTGGCATTGACCCCCCCCCTGAGTGATGGAAGTAGAGATACGGCTGTTACTCTTGATGGTTACTTGGATAGCTTCACCCCCATTAACCTGCAGCAACTAAGTGCAGCTGTTGCCTCATCTAAACCGTGCTCTTGTCTCTTAGACCCGGTCCCAACTAAGCTGCTTAAAGAAGTCCTCCCCTCAATCAGAATTGCAAGAGTCAACTAAAGACTTTCCTTTTTAACAAAGCTTATAGTTAATCGATACAGTAATCAATATAATCAATATGCTGTCATGGGCCAGCATTGGTGGCTTAACATCATGACACACTGAGCTCCTCCCCCTTTATCTGATTATTCATGTTATAAATATATGTGAGTAATCTCTCTCTCTTCCCTGTAGTCTTGTTCTCTCTCTCCCTCTGTTTGTCCCTCTTTCTCTTTCAGGTCCTTCTGTCCGTGGTGCTGCAGAACCTGGACCTGTGTCCCTCAGCACTGATGTCCACGTCGCTGGCATTAGCATTTCTAGTCTCATACATCTTGTTTTTCCTAGCCTCCGTCTCCAGAGTGCTTGCTCTTGTGGATCAAGTTAGGTTCTGTCTTTCCCTGCTAATCCTGTAAAGTGCCTTGAGATAACTTTCTGTTGTGATCTGGCGCTATATAAATACAACTGAATTTAATTGAAAATTGAATTTCTACTCAGATTACCAACCACTACGAACTAACTGTTCACTTAAACCAGTGAGCTTGTAAAGTTATAATATGGTATAATATTGTCAACTAACCGATTCTCAGCAGTAGTGCATATTTAAGCGCTGAGCAAGCGGCAGTTCATTCAGAGCTCGGGGAGGCTTTGGGCTTGTCGTTGGTAATGCCCCCCCCCTCCAAACTGCTGCAGGGTCATTGGCAGAGAACTGCTGCTGGAGTCTGCGTGAATATACTGATTTAGTGTTCTTCAGCTCCCTGCTTAACCTGTACTTCACCTCCTTGTAGCTGTCTCTGTCTCCGCTCCTGTGTGCTGCCTCTTTCTCATCTAATCTGACTGAGCTGGTGATGGTGAGCTGGTGAGAAGGCAAGTCTGGTGATGGAGGTGAAGTCGTTTTCACACTGTCAATAGGTGCGTTTACATGGACACATTTAATCGGAATAAAAGTGCTTCATGTACACACCCAAATCGGATTAGTCTGACCCGTGTGTTCATACATACATGGACGATGAGTGTTGGGTGGTTTTCTTCCAATCTACTCCGGAGCCAGAGAAAGTCTTGATAGCGGCGCCGTACCTCATACTCACTGGAGTTAAACTCGCTTCGAGAAGTCTGGAGGGATCAGTTACAAATCAGTACCAAGACACATTGGGTTAATTCACAAACAATGTGTGCTTAAATCATGCATACCAACGTTTGATGCAGAAATCTGTGATTCATCAATATGTTCTTACTTGAATTTGTTCTTACTCTGCAAACAAATTTAGAAGCTCCTCAGATCATATGTATTCACAAATAATGAAGGATCAGCATTCTAAAAATACTTTAAACATACATTTTTCCCAGGATGAACAATGTATTGAAACTACATTAATTTATAAGAACCCTCAAGGTAATGATTAAAACTGCAAAGTGAATAATGAGTAGCTGAAATGCACTTTAATCATTTATATACTCAAAATCTTGATTCTTCAATTTAGTACTTCATTTGCTTGGCCCGTGACCCGATAACAGGTGGAAAATGAATAAATGACGGTTGGGAGAGCAGTAGACTAGAGTTGGCCTCCCAGGTAAGGTCTATTCCAGGGTATTGAAAAGGAGGAATTGACCAACAGTCGAACCTCGGATTCAAGAGGAACAGTCCACATGTACTTTGTGAATTTGAAGGTGTTGAACCACTCTCGCAGCATTTAGTGGGGAGAACTTCAGGAATATGTGGTTTGGGGCCCTTTTTAAGGGCTATACGGTCCCTATAGGACCAAAGCAGGAGCTTGGTTGCATTCAGGTCAGTAAGTCAGAGAGGTTCTAGGGGCATGTTGGACTCCAGCAGGGCTGTCCTTTTTCACAGGTTCTGTTCATAATCTTTATGGACAGAATTTCTAGATGTAGCCAGGGGCCGGAGGGGGTCCAGTTTGGGAACCAAAGGATTTCATCTCCTCCTTCATTTGTGGACAATGTTGTCTTGGGATCACTTCCAAGGTTCTGTCCAAGGTTTCTGCCCGTTAAAGGGAAGTTTTTCCTTGCCTCCGTTGCTCTTGTGGGTCAAGTTGGGTTCTGTGTTTCCCTGCAGGTCTTTCCCTGCTAATCCTGTAAAGTGCATTGAGATGACTTTATGTTGTGATCTGGCGCTATATAAATAAAACTGAATTGAATTGAATTGAATTGTTGGCCTCATGGGTAGTGTGGTTAGCAGGAGTTAAAGTAGAATTGACAGTTTCTCCCTTGAGCCATTCCCAAGCCCGAATAAATGTAGAGGGTTGCGTCAAGAATTGAAAAAAAAAAATCAAAAATGTAACACGCAAATCAACTTAAATAAGGAAGTCATACCGGATCAGTCGAGGGCCGAGATAATAATAATAATAATACATTTTATTTAAAAGGCGTCTTTCTCTGCACTCAAGGACACCATACAGACATGTATATACACACACAAATAAAATAAAAAATGAAATAAATAAAGCCAAAATAAATTGAGAAACTGATAAGGAAATAAATATAATAAAAATAAATGGTAAAATTGCACTGCACTTATATCGCGCTTTTTCCACCGCTTCACGGTGCTCAAAGCGCCTTACATTAGGCCTCATTCACACACAAATTCACACTCCAGTGGGCGACTGCTGGCACCTTGCTGCCATGCAAGGTGCTGCCAGACCCACTGGGAGCAATTTGGGGTTCAGTGTCTTGCCCAAGGACATGCAGACCGTCAGATTCGAACCACCGACTCTCTGATCACTGGACGACCCACTCTACCAACTGAGCCACAGCCGCCCCGTCAAAAATTGACAGTTAGCATCAGATGTGTTTTGAGTTGTGATTTGAAATGGGGGGGAAAGAATCAATGTTTCTGAGTTGGGGTGGTAATGAGTTCCAGAGACAGTGATGAGGTAGTGATGAGACGGGCGGAGGGGACAAACAGGTGTACGGAGGAAAAAGATCTCAGGGTGTGGGAAGGAGTGGGAACACAAAGGAGTTTGGACAGATATGGGGGGGCGAGGTTGTGGATGGTCTTGAAAGTTAACAGAATGATTTTGACCTGAATGTGGAACTGAACAGGAAGCCAGTGAAGTTGAAGTTGTTGAAGAGGACAGGAGTGATATGATGGCTGAAAGGGGTTTTGGTAATAATACGGGCAGCTGAATTCTGGACCAGTTGAAGCTTATGGAGGGATTCGTGAGGGAGGCCAAAGAGGAGAGAATTTCAGTCATCCAGATGGGAAGTGACAAGGCTATGGACAAGGATGGCGGTAGTGTGGGGGGTGAGGGAGGGGCGAAGACGATTGATGTTTCGAAGATGGAAATAGGCAGTCCGGGTGATGTTGGTGATGTGCGATTGTTGATGTGCTGTCAAGGATGACACCCAGACCCTTAACCTGGGGGAAGGGTGAGATGGTGGAGTTATCAATAGTAAGGGAGAAACTGTTGGATTTGGTGCCAATGAGAAGAACCTTGGTTTTATTACGGTTTCATTTAAGGAAATTTAGCGTTAACCAGACAATCGGTAAGGGAGGTGGGCGGGAGAGTGGACGATAGGTTAGTGGTAAGGTAGAGCTGGGTGTCATCTGCGTAACAATGGACATTAATGATGAAATTGACAACGACCTCCAGCACCGTTGTTAAAATGGACTGCACCGTCAGATTCGAACGGATCGAACGGTCTTGTTTCAACGGAAACAAGACCGCAAGGGCTTTTTTGAAATGCTCCTCTTAGACAGGATGTTTGACTGTATTTGTACTGTAATACATCCTACTGTGTGACTGTACTTGTACTCTAACATTCTATCTAATAAATGTATTCATCATCATCAACACCCCACGGGACGCTGCTGGAAACTGGATTACTGTGGGTTGAAGACAGAAATGAAGAAGAGGAGGAAGACGAGTGCATCAAAAGCAAGAGAAGATGGAATGGAAGAGTTTAGGACTGAGAGTAGGGACTTTGAATGTTGGCACGATGACGTGAAAAACTAGAGAGCAGGTGGACATGATGATGAGGAGGAAGGTTGATGTGTGTCCAGGAGACCAGGAGGAAAGGAAGCAAGGCTAGAAGCTGAGGAGCAGGATTCAAGTTGTTTTATAATGGAGGAGAGGAAAGAGGAATGGAGGAGGAGTTATGTTGAAGGAAGAGTTGCTGCAGAGTGTTCTAGAGGAGAATTGAGTGTCGGATAGACTGATGAGTTTGAAGCTAGAGATTGAGGGTGTCATGTTGAATATTGTTAGTGGGTACACTCCACAGGTAGGAGGTGGGTTACAGGAGAAGGAGGAGTTCTTATGCTCCACAGGTAGGAGGTGAGTTAGAGGAGGATGAGAAGTTCTTACGCTCCACAGGTAGGAGGTAAGTTAGAGGAGAAGGAGAAGTTCTGGACTGACTTAGATGAAGTGGTTCAGAACATCTCTAGCAGTGAGAGAGTCTTGATTGGAGCAGACCTCAATGGGCATGTTGGTGAAAGAAATAGAGGAGATGAAGAAGTGATGGACAAGTTTGGTATTCAGGACAGGAACCTAGAAGGACAGATGCTGGTGGACTTTGCCAAAAGGATGGAAATGGCAGTAGTTAACACTTATTTCCAGAAGAGACTCGAACAGCTGTGTGAATTCTTGCAGGACAATAAGTTATTTGAGGTTTTCCAGTCGGGTTTCAGAGCTCATCATAGCACAGAGACAGCATTAGTTAAAGTCACCAATGACCTTTAATAGCGTCTGATAATGGACTTGTCTCCGTGCTTATTTTATTAGATCTCAGTGCAGCCTTTGACACAATAGATCATCAGATTCTGTTACAGAGGCTGGAACAATCTGTTGGTGTTAGAGGATCTGCATTGAACTGGTTTAGATCATATTTATCTGATAGATTTCAGTTTGTAAATGTTCAAGATAAGTCTTCTACGTACACTGAAGTTAAATGTGGAGTTCCACAGGGTTCGGTGCTTGGACTGATTCTGTTCACGCTGTAAATGCTTCCCTTAGGTAACATTATTAAGTTTTACAAACACAGGATATGGTGTTATTACCCAAAGTGCACTGGACTCTGCACGGCAGGGGCATCCTCATCCCTGAGCCAAACTTGTCTGACTGCATACCGGAATGGGACTGGATGTTACAATCCTTTTTACCTTGCTAAATGGGTAGGGATTATAGTCATCACAGGGCTGGATAGAAGGGGCTAAGGGTTTCATTGGGGTCATCAGGTGGGCACCCTCCATCATAGGTGTTTCACTGAACAGGCCCACGACACCTCAAGAGGGTTCAGCAGCAACACCTGGCGTCCCGGGTGTGCCCCCCTCTGGCTTACCCCCTTCTATACCCCTGATGTTGTCTCTGTCATTTTGGAGCCCAGCTGTTGTCTCTCCTCCTGATCCAGAGCCACTGGCTTGCTTGTTCAGCAGCACTGGACAGGGCTTTGATGATTTGCCGTTGGGCCTGGCCCCGGATTCCCATGCCCCTGAGGAGACTAGTAGCAGTCTTGCCCACAAAGCCTCTGCAGCCCACTTCTACAGGGAGGACTGTGGTCTTCCAGCCCCGTTGTTCAGCATCCGCTGCCAGCTCAGCATACCGAAGCTTCTTCCGCTCAAAGGCCTCCCCTATATTATCCTCCCATGGCACTGTGAGCTGTATGATGTAAACACTTCGGATCGAGGTAGACCACAACACAAGATCTGGCCTGAGGTTGGTCGTGGCGATCTCCACTGGAAAGCAGAGTATCTGCTCCAGATCAACAAGGAGCCTCCAGTCCCGTGCTGCTCCCATCTGTCCTACCTCTGATTTTGGAATACATCTCTTTTGTTGTTTCTTCCCTTCATGGACAAAATGTCCGAATGATGTAAGATGGGAGGAAAGGGGGGGCAGGGCATTGACGACCATTCTTCTATTCTCCAGTGCAGCTGCCAGACACTTCAGGACTTGATTGTGCCGCCAGGTGTAACGGCCTTGTGTAAGGCTTGTCTTGCAGCCCACTAGAATGTGCTTCAAGTTTGCTGGAGATGGACAGAGGGGGCATGTAGGATCTTCTCCGTACCATTAGTTGAGGTTCTGTGGTGATGGTAGCACGTCATATGTCGCTCGCAGGATGAAGCTGGTTCGATAAGCTTCCATGTCCCACATCTCTCTCCAAGAGAGCTTGCGCTTCTCAACATCTTCCCAACGCATCCATTGACCTTGCTTTCCTTGTGAGACAGCCTTTGCGCACCTTGCAGCCTGCTTCTCTCGGCGAACCTCCTCGACCACCAGCCCACGTCGCTGAGCTGGAGATGCCTTGCACCAGGATGGTTTACTCTCCTCTAGGCCAATGCCTCCTCTTCCCATTTGCACGTGGCCGACAATATCCCGGTGCTTAAGGGCTGATTTAGCCTGGTGTATAGCTACAGTTGGAGTCCACTTCCTTCCAGTTGCAATTGCAGGAGCGGTTTGAGCTACACAGGGGTCTCAAGAATCTGTCAGCATCATCTCCAGCCTGACTTTGCTGCTCTTGTATTCCTCTGTGAGGCTACATAGAGGAAGCTCCAGGATGCCTTTACCATACAGTGCTATGTTGGTAAGGCACCTGGGAAGCCCAAGCCATTTCCTAGCAAAAGAGCTGATGACCCTCTCCAGCTTCTCAATCTTCGAGCACGGTACCTCATAAATGGTCAGAAGCCACATCAGCCAAAGTATAAGACCAAACTGAAGACACCAAAGCGTTCCACTGCTATGCAGACGATACACAATTGTACCTGTCCGTTCAGCCAAACAAGGTCGATCAGTTGGTTAGACTTCAGACATCAGCCTTAAGGACATTAACTCCTGGATGACCGAGAACTTCCTGTTATTTAAACTAACTAAAACTGAGGTTCTGGTTCTTGGGCCAAAGCATCTCAGAAATGTTTGTTCTAGTGTTGTAGTTGAACTAGATGGCATCTCAGTGTCCACCAGCACCACTGCCAAGAATCTGGGGGTAATCTTTGATCAGGACCTGTGCTTTCAGTCCCAGATAAAGCATATTTCAAGGACTGCGTTCTTTCACCTTCAGAATATTTCAAAGGTCAGGCACCTACTAACCCGAAAAGATGCAGAAAGAATTGTCCATGCTATTGTGACTTCCAGACTGGACGACTGCAACTCCTTACTGTCCGGCTGCCCAAAAAGGTCTATTAAACATCTCCAGCTAATCCAGAATGCAGCAGCTCGTGTTCTGACGGGAACCAGACTGAGAACTTCCCCTGTTCTGGCGCCTCTGCATTGGCTTCCTGTTAGAGAACGAATTGAATATAAAATCCTTCTACTTGCTTTTAAAGCCCTCACCAGCCAGGCCCCTCTTTACCTTACAGATATGATTATCCCATATTGCCCCACTAGGACCCTGTGGTCCCAAAATGCTGGCCTGCTCGTGGTTCCAAAAATTTCCAAGAGCAAAGGGGGCAGAGCTTCCAGTTATCAAGCTCCTTTATTGTGGAATCAGCTCCCTGATTGGTTCGTGAGACAGACACCATCTCTATGTTCAAGAGTAGACTAAAGAATTTCCTGTTTAACTAGTCCTATAGTTAACCGATACAGTAATCGATATGCTGTCATAGGCCAGCACTGGTGGCTTAACATCATGACACACTGAGCTCCACCCTCTCACTCTGATTATTCATGTCATAAATATATGTGAGCAATCTCTCTCTCTTCCCCGTAGTCTTGTGCTCTCTCTCCCGCCGTTTGTCCCTCTTTCTCTTTCAGGTCCTTCTGTCCGTGGTGCTGCAGAACCTGGACCTGTGTCCCTCAACGCTGAAGTCCACGTTGCTAGCATTAGCATTTATAGCTTTATATCGCTAGCATCAGCATTTTGTTTTTGTCTGCTCCTGCTCTGTCTCGCTATCACTTCCCTATCCATCTCCTTGACTCGTCTCTGACCTGCCATTCTCTCTCTCTCTCTCTCTCCCTCTCTCTCTCTCAACCCAGCCGGCCAGACAGATGGCCGTCCACCATGAGCCTAGGTTCTGTCCAAGGTTTCTGCCTGTTAAAGGGAAGTTTTTCCTTGCCTCCGTTGCCAAAGTGCTTGCTCTTGTGGGTCAAGTTGGGTTCTGTGTTTCCCTGCTAATCCTGTAAAGCCTTGAGATGACTTTCTGTTGTGATCTGGCGCTATATAAATAAAACTGAATTGAATTGAATTGAATAGGGTGACCTGCAAGAGTGGAGGGAGAAGCACACGGGTGGATGACATCTTGTGTAGACGGAGCAGTTTAAAGGAGGTTGGTGACTGTAAGGTCATGGTAGGAGTGTCACAGGGGCTGGGCCGAACTGGACCCTCTGAACAGGCACGACACCGGATGCAGGTTTGGCTGGTTTAATAGCCCACTAAGGAGCAATGAAATCAGAAGGAAGACTCGATGAATCCAGCCAGAGTCCAGAGATGAGCTGGGAGGGCGTCGGCAGGGAGGCACCGCAGAACTGCAGAGGAGACGACAACGGAACAGGCTGAGACGTGGAGCTAGGGAGACGACGAACACGTGGAGTCAGGAACTCTGGGAGACGCTGTCAATCCGGCAAGGCGTGGGGCAAGAGCCAGAGTCTTTATTGGAGCAGGTGAGGAGACGAGGCTCGATTGGAACCAGCTGCGCAGGGCTGCTACTCCTGCTCCACCTCAGCCCCGCCCCCTGTTCCTCCTGCTCCAGCTCAGACAGAGAGAGAGACACATCAGAAGGAACAGAATCCTGACAAGGAGAGAGTGTAGCCAGCCAGAATAGGCTGGTGGTGTGTAAGATGACTCTAGTGGTGAAGAAGAGGACGAAGGCAGAGAAGAAAACAAAGTGGTGGAGGCTGAAGAATGAAGAGTGTTGTGTGGCTTTCAAGGAAGAGGTGAGACAGACTCTGGGTGGACAAGAGAGACTTCCAGAAGACTGGAATACAACAGCTCAGGTGATCAGGGAGACAGGTAGGAGAGGACTGGGTGTGTCTTCTGGAAGGAAAGGAGATAAGGAGACCTGGTGGTGGAACCAGGAAGTGCAGAATTGTATACAGGAAAAAAGGTTAGCTAAGAAGCAGTGGGACATTGAGAGGACAGAAGAGAGTAAACAGGAGTACAGGGAGACGAGATGCAAGGTAAAGGTAGAGGTGGCAAAGGTCAAACAGAGGACATATGATGACCTGTATGAAGGTTAGATAGTAAAGAGGGAGAGAATGATCTGAACAGGCTGGCCAGACAGAGAGACAGAGACAGGAAGGATGTTCAGCATGTTAGTGATGAAGAGTAGAGACAGGAAGGATGTTCAGCATGTTAGAGTGATGAAGAGTAGAGACAGGAAGGATGTTCAGCATGTTAGAGTGATGAAGAGTAGAGACAGGAAGGATGTTCGCATTGTTAGAGTGATGAAGAGTAGAGACAGGAAGGATGTTCAGCATGTTAGAGTGATGAAGAGTAGAGACAGGAAGGATGTTCAGCATGTTAGAGTGATGAAGAGTAGAGACAGGAAGGATGTTCAGCATGTTAGAGTGATGAAGAGTAGAGACAGGAAGGATGTTCAGCATGTTAGAGTGATGAAGAGTAGAGACAGGAAGGATGTTCAGCATGTTAGAGTGATGAAGAGTAGAGACAGGAAGGATGTTCAGCATGTTAGAGTGATGAAGAGTAGAGACAGGAAGGATGTTCAGCATGTTAGTGATGAAGAGTAGAGACAGGAAGGATGTTCAGCATGTTAGAGTGATGAAGAGTAGAGACAGGAAGGATGTTCAGCATGTTAGAGTGATGAAGAGTAGAGACAGGAAGGATGTTCAGCATGTTAGAGTGATGAAGAGTAGAGACAGGAAGGATGTTCAGCATGTTAGAGTGATGAAGAGTAGAGACAGGAAGGATGTTCAGCATGTTAGTGATGAAGAGTAGAGACAGGAAGGATGTTCAGCATGTTAGTGATGAAGAGTAGAGACAGGAAGGATGTTCAGCATGTTAGTGATGAAGAGTAGAGACAGGAAGGATGTTCAGCATGTTAGTGATGAAGAGTAGAGACAGGAAGGATGTTCAGCATGTTAGTGATGAAGAGTAGAGACAGGAAGGATGTTCAGCATGTTAGTGATGAAGAGTAGAGACAGGAAGGATGTTCAGCATGTTAGTGATGAAGAGTAGAGACAGGAAGGATGTTCAGCATGTTAGTGATGAAGAGTAGAGACAGGAAGGATGTTCAGCATGTTAGAGTGATGAAGAGTAGAGACAGGAAGGATGTTCAGCATGTTAGAGTGATGAAGAGTAGAGACAGGAAGGATGTTCAACATGTTAGAGTGATGAAGAGTAGAGACAGGAAGGATGTTCAGCATGTTAGAGTGATGAAGAGTAGAGACAGGAAGGATGTTCAGCATGTTAGTGATGAAGAGTAGAGACAGGAAGGATGTTCAGCATGTTAGAGTGATGAAGAGTAGAGACAGGAAGGATGTTCAGCATGTTAGAGTGATGAAGAGTAGAGACAGGAAGGATGTTCAGCATGTTAGAGTGATGAAGAGTAGAGACAGGAAGGATGTTCAGCATGTTAGAGTGATGAAGAGTAGAGACAGGAAGGATGTTCAGCATGTTAGTGATGAAGAGTAGAGACAGGAAGGATGTTCAGCATGTTAGAGTGATGAAGAGTAGAGACAGGAAGGATGTTCAGCATGTTAGAGTGATGAAGAGTAGAGACAGGAAGGATGTTCAGCATGTTAGAGTGATGAAGAGTAGAGACAGGAAGGATGTTCAGCATGTTAGTGATGAAGAGTAGAGACAGGAAGGATGTTCAGCATGTTAGTGATGAAGAGTAGAGACAGGAAGGATGTTCAGCATGTTAGTGATGAAGAGTAGAGACAGGAAGGATGTTCAGCATGTTAGTGATGAAGAGTAGAGACAGGAAGGATGTTCAGCATGTTAGAGTGATGAAGAGTAGAGACAGGAAGGATGTTCAGCATGTTAGAGTGATGAAGAGTAGAGACAGGAAGGATGTTCAGCATGTTAGAGTGATGAAGAGTAGAGACAGGAAGGATGTTCAGCATGTTAGAGTGATGAAGAGTAGAGACAGGAAGGATGTTCAGCATGTTAGAGTGATGAAGAGTAGAGACAGGAAGGATGTTCAGCATGTTAGTGATGAAGAGTAGAGACAGGAAGGATGTTCAGCATGTTAGAGTGATGAAGAGTAGAGACAGGAAGGATGTTCAGCATGTTAGAGTGATGAAGAGTAGAGACAGGAAGGATGTTCAGCATGTTAGTGATGAAGAGTAGAGACAGGAAGGATGTTCAGCATGTTAGAGTGATGAAGAGTAGAGACAGGAAGGATGTTCAGCATGTTAGTGATGAAGAGTAGAGACAGGAAGGATGTTCAGCATGTTAGTGATGAAGAGTAGAGACAGGAAGGATGTTCAGCATGTTAGTGATGAAGAGTAGAGACAGGAAGGATGTTCAGCATGTTAGAGTGATGAAGAGTAGAGACAGGAAGGATGTTCAGCATGTTAGTGATGAAGAGTAGAGACAGGAAGGATGTTCAGCATGTTAGAGTGATGAAGAGTAGAGACAGGAAGGATGTTCAGCATGTTAGTGATGAAGAGTAGAGACAGGAAGGATGTTCAGCATGTTAGAGTGATGAAGAGTAGAGACAGGAAGGATGTTCAGCATGTTAGAGTGATGAAGAGTAGAGACAGGAAGGATGTTCAGCATGTTAGAGTGATGAAGAGTAGAGACAGGAAGGATGTTCAGCATGTTAGAGTGATGAAGAGTAGAGACAGGAAGGATGTTCAGCATGTTAGTGATGAAGAGTAGAGACAGGAAGGATGTTCAGCATGTTAGTGATGAAGAGTAGAGACAGGAAGGATGTTCAGCATGTTAGTGATGAAGAGTAGAGACAGGAAGGATGTTCAGCATGTTAGTGATGAAGAGTAGAGACAGGAAGGATGTTCAGCATGTTAGAGTGATGAAGAGTAGAGACAGGAAGGATGTTCAGCATGTTAGTGATGAAGAGTAGAGACAGGAAGGATGTTCAGCATGTTAGAGTGATGAAGAGTAGAGACAGGAAGGATGTTCAGCATGTTAGAGTGATGAAGAGTAGAGACAGGAAGGATGTTCAGCATGTTAGAGTGATGAAGAGTAGAGACAGGAAGGATGTTCAGCATGTTAGAGTGATGAAGAGTAGAGACAGGAAGGATGTTCAGCATGTTAGTGATGAAGAGTAGAGACAGGAAGGATGTTCAGCATGTTAGTGATGAAGAGTAGAGACAGGAAGGATGTTCAGCATGTTAGTGATGAAGAGTAGAGACAGGAAGGATGTTCAGCATGTTAGTGATGAAGAGTAGAGACAGGAAGGATGTTCAGCATGTTAGAGTGATGAAGAGTAGAGACAGGAAGGATGTTCAGCATGTTAGAGTGATGAAGAGTAGAGACAGGAAGGATGTTCAACATGTTAGAGTGATGAAGAGTAGAGACAGGAAGGATGTTCAGCATGTTAGAGTGATGAAGAGTAGAGACAGGAAGGATGTTCAGCATGTTAGTGATGAAGAGTAGAGACAGGAAGGATGTTCAGCATGTTAGTGATGAAGAGTAGAGACAGGAAGGATGTTCAGCATGTTAGAGTGATGAAGAGTAGAGACAGGAAGGATGTTCAGCATGTTAGTGATGAAGAGTAGAGACAGGAAGGATGTTCAGCATGTTAGTGATGAAGAGTAGAGACAGGAAGGATGTTCAGCATGTTAGAGTGATGAAGAGTAGAGACAGGAAGGATGTTCAGCATGTTAGAGTGATGAAGAGTAGAGACAGGAAGGATGTTCAGCATGTTAGTGATGAAGAGTAGAGACAGGAAGGATGTTCAGCATGTTAGAGTGATGAAGAGTAGAGACAGGAAGGATGTTCAGCATGTTAGAGTGATGAAGAGTAGAGACAGGAAGGATGTTCAGCATGTTAGAGTGATGAAGAGTAGAGACAGGAAGGATGTTCAGCATGTTAGTGATGAAGAGTAGAGACAGGAAGGATGTTCAGCATGTTAGAGTGATGAAGAGTAGAGACAGGAAGGATGTTCAGCATGTTAGAGTGATGAAAAGTAGAGACAGGAAGGATGTTCAGCATGTTAGTGATGAAGAGTAGAGACAGGAAGGATGTTCAGCATGTTAGAGTGATGAAGAGTAGAGACAGGAAGGATGTTCAGCATGTTAGAGTGATGAAGAGTAGAGACAGGAAGGATGTTCAACATGTTAGAGTGATGAAGAGTAGAGACAGGAAGGATGTTCAGCATGTTAGTGATGAAGAGTAGAGACAGGAAGGATGTTCAGCATGTTAGTGATGAAGAGTAGAGACAGGAAGGATGTTCAGCATGTTAGAGTGATGAAGAGTAGAGACAGGAAGGATGTTCAGCATGTTAGTGATGAAGAGTAGAGACAGGAAGGATGTTCAGCATGTTAGAGTGATGAAGAGTAGAGACAGGAAGGATGTTCAGCATGTTAGAGTGATGAAGAGTAGAGACGGGAAGGGTGTTCAGCATGTTAGTGATGAAGAGTAGAGACAGGAAGGATGTTCAGCATGTTAGTGATGAAGAGTAGAGACAGGAAGGATGTTCAGCATGTTAGAGTGATGAAGAGTAGAGACAGGAAGGATGTTCAGCATGTTAGTGATGAAGAGTAGAGACAGGAAGGATGTTCAGCATGTTAGAGTGATGAAGAGTAGAGACAGGAAGGATGTTCAGCATGTTAGAGTGATGAAGAGTAGAGACAGGAAGGATGTTCAGCATGTTAGTGATGAAGAGTAGAGACAGGAAGGATGTTCAGCATGTTAGAGTGATGAAGAGTAGAGACAGGAAGGATGTTCAGCATGTTAGAGTGATGAAGAGTAGAGACAGGAAGGATGTTCAGCATGTTAGTGATGAAGAGTAGAGACAGGAAGGATGTTCAGCATGTTAGAGTGATGAAGAGTAGAGACAGGAAGGATGTTCAGCATGTTAGAGTGATGAAGAGTAGAGACAGGAAGGATGTTCAGCATGTTAGTGATGAAGAGTAGAGACAGGAAGGATGTTCAGCATGTTAGTGATGAAGAGTAGAGACAGGAAGGATGTTCAGCATGTTAGTGATGAAGAGTAGAAACAGGAAGGATGTTCAGCATGTTAGAGTGATGAAGAGTAGAGACAGGAAGGATGTTCAGCATGTTAGAGTGATGAAGAGTAGAGACAGGAAGGATGTTCAGCATGTTAGAGTGATGAAGAGTAGAGACAGGAAGGATGTTCAGCATGTTAGAGTGATGAAGAGTAGAGACAGGAAGGATGTTCAGCGTGTTAGAGTGATGAAGAGTAGTGATGAAGGTGTTGACAGAGGCCAGTAGTGTGTAGGAAGATGGAATAAGTATTTAGAGGAATTAATGAATGAGGAAAATGAGAGAGAACAAAGGGGAGTAGAGGAACCTGTTGTGGACCAGGAAGTGACAAAGATTAGTATGAGTGAAGTTAGAAAGGCGATGAAGAGGATGAAGAATGGGAAGGCAGTTGGACCAGAGACATACCTGTGGAGGTGTGGAAGTGTCTAGAGGTAGTTGTAGAGTTTTTAACGGAGTTGTTTAATACAATCCTCGAGGGGAAGGAGATGCCAGAGGAATGGAGAAGTGTTCTGGTTCAAGAAGAATGGAGACATGCAGAGTTGTGGAAACTATAGAAGGGTTTGTCCTTTTCTAAATTTCCCACAATGCATTGCGGGCAGCCATACTTGTTGGCTGTGTTTACGCACTCCGTGTTGTTGATCGTTCATCCAGTGATAAAACCAACTACGTGTGCCATTATAATGCCACAATCCCTGTGGGAGAGAAACACAAGAGCTTGAATTGTTTCTTGGCAGGGAAGCAGCAGAACAGAAGAGTGAACGGCGAAGGAGAGCGTGGATCGCTGACATCAAACGATCTAATGTGCCGTGCTAACTGTAGCTAAAGCTCAGCCAGACAATGATGAAGCTTACTTGTTCCCTGAAACCTTTAATTATGCTCAGCCTTTAGCAGGGTCGTGAACATTGCTTTACATGACTCTCCAGAAACAGCATGAGCTGAGAGACAGATAAAACACAGCTCACTTATTAAAGACAAAATATCAGGAAGAGCAACAAAAACCACTGAGCTTTTTTCTTTTATTGGGGGGTTTATGCAGAGAAACACAAAGCTGTCAAGACCCCGATAATTCTGAAAGTCCTCCAAAGAGTAAAATGAGCTGGGTTGAAAGATTAGGTAATCTATTCAGTCTGAGTAGGAAACATCAGGGAACATGAAGTGATCATTGCTCCACTCAGACTTGTCGATCTTGTAAGGATCATCCCCCCCAATCACAGCCATTTTCTCCTTGTAACGAGTAAAAGCCTTCTTGTCAAGTTATTCGGAATACTTCATGTTACAGAATCCAAGGAAAAGTTCATGTCCAGTGAATACTTGGGAAAAAATACACGTTATGCTAAGCAATCATATATGTCTCTGTAAACTCTGCCTACAAATATGGCTGGCGGTGTTTCATTGTGGGATTCCATTACAAACCCCTCTATAGGGGTGATAAAGCTAATGAGTCATATGATGAAGTTATGGGAAAAAGTATTTGAGGCTAGACTAAGGACAGAAGTATTTGTGGGCAGCAGTATGGCTTTATGCCGAGATATAAGACATGCAATGTTCGCGTTGAGGCTAGCAATGGAGAAGTACAGGGACAGTCAGAAGGAGCTGCATTGTGTCTTTGTAGATCTAGAGAAAGCCTAGGACAGGGTGTCCAGAGAGGAACTGTGGTACTGCATGAGGTACTGTAGTACTGCATGAGGTACTGTGGTACTGCATGAGCAAGTCTGGAATGGCAGAGAAGTATGTCAGAGTAGTTCAGGACATGTAGGACCGTTGTAAGACATCAGTGAAGTATGCAGTAGGAGTAACAGGGGAGTTTAGTGTAGCGGTGGGATGCAGCAGGGATCAGCTCTGAGCCACTTTTTGTTTGCCATGGTGATGGACAGACTAACAGATGAGGTGAGACAGGAAGCTCCTTGGAATATGATGTTTGCAGATGACATTGTGATCTGTAGTGAGAGCCGGTAGAGGAGAATCTAGAGAAGTGGAGGTCTGCTCTAGAAAAGAGAAGAATTAAGGTGAGCAGGAGTAAAACAGAGTACATGAGAATATCCCAGAGGGGACAGAGAAGCTACAAGGAATAGACGTAAAGAAGGTAGAGGACTTCAGGTACCTCGGGTCAATAGAGCAGAGTGATGGAGAGAATGTGGAAAGGAGGTGAAGAATCGTGTGCAGGCAGGCTGGAACGGGTGGAGGAGAGTGTCAGCGAGGATGAAGGGAAAAGTCTACTAGACAGTGGTGAAGACAGCCATGATGAACGGCTTAGAGACAGTAGTGAGGACAGCCATGATGGATGGCTTAGAGACAGTGACTCTGAGGAAAAGACAGGAGGCGGAGCTAGAAGTGGAGGAGATGAAGATGCTGAGGTTTTCCTTGGGAGTGACCAGGGTGGATACGATTAGAAATATGACAATAAGAGGGACAGCGAAGGTTAGATGTTTTGGAGACAAGATCAGAGAGAACAGACTTGGTTTAGGACATGTCCAGAGGAGAGACAAGGACTATATCAGTAGAAGGATGCTGAGGATGGAACTGCCAGGGAACAGGGCTAGAGGTCGACCCAGGAGAAGATGTAGTGAGGTAGGACATGAGATTGGCTGGTGTTGGTGAGGGAGATACAGAGGACAGGGTGAAGTGGAGAAAGCTGATTTGCTGTGGGGACCCCTCATGGGACAAGAAGAAAGTACAGTAGCAGTAGAAGAATATGTCTTCCCAAAATACCCCTCGAGCACAGTGTTTCAAAAGCAGTGTGCCACGGGAAATTATCTATCGCCCAATTAACCATTGTCGGGTGTCTGTGCTGTAATAAAGTGTGGCAGGTAAAAAAAAAACACATTTATTAAAAAACAGAAATCAAATATTTCCCAAGAAAACAGTTCTTCATGCTTTGGCTTTTGCCTACTCTACACTTTGTGAGCGATTCGGTTCCCCTTTAAGGAGGGTCATCCTCAGTGGCAGTTTGGGATCACAGCAAGACGAGCAAGTGACAGTGATGGAGTTTTTGAGAAGAGAAAATGCAAATGCCGAACAGGACCCTGGACAAAATTCGGACCCAGATGAAGGCCCTGGTATGAGTGGTTGACAAAAGAAAAAAAGAAAAGACGGTGAGCTCGAGGCAATACAGCGAAAGCTATCTCTCATTTGGATTGACTTTCACCGGGGATGCAGCGGCACCGACTCCGCTGGGCTTGGTGTGTGGTGAGAAGCTATCCAATAACTCCACGGTGCCAAGCAAGCTCAAACGCCGTCTCCAAACGGAACACCCCGTTCAGAACAAGCCCATGGACTATTCTGTACGCTTACGTACAAACAATGAGAAACAGGAAACTGTTTTTAGAGAAACCTCAAAGGTAAAGGAGAGAGTCCTCAAAGCTAGCTACCTCGTTGCAGATCTTGTTGCTAAATCAGAAAGTCCCACACTGTGGCAGAAACATTAATACTGCAGCTAGTAAAGGTAAACGAGATGCTCGACCCTGACGTGGCCACAGAGATAGCTAAAGTGCCTCTCTCAAATAACACAATTGCCAGACGTATTGAGGACATGTCTGCGGATATCGAAACTGTTGTTTTAGAAAAGATGCGCATCAGTAATAAATTTGACTTGCAACTTGATGAGTCGACGGATATTCGTGGACATTGTCAGCTCTCGGCCAACGTGCGTTTTATTTCTATTCAGCCTCCACAGAATGCCTTGACTGGGTTCGGGACCCACACAGCTCAGCATCCGGTGCTGGAAAGGACCTTACTTCAAAGGAGCAAGAGAAACTCACTGAACTGAAACAAGATGGTGGTTTAAAGTCGGAATATCTTGACCAAGGAGGACTTGCGTGGGAAAACTGTGCAGTTGTCTGCACTGATGGAGCTGCAGCCATGGTCGGGCGCTTCAAAGGCTTTGTAAGTAGGGTCAAAGAAACAAACCCAGATGTTATTGCTACGCACTGTTTTTGCACCGTGAGGCCCTCGTTGCAAAAACCTTACCAGCAGATCTAGCTCCTGTGTTGGTTGGTAAGGTGCGCATGGTGAACTTTGTGTGAGGGCTGGTATTCCGAGGTAACGGGAATGGTTGGTATTCCGAGTTAACGGGAATGTTGAGCCTCAGGCCGATGTCCAGTAAATCCTGGCGACTGTATGTTAGAGTCGCCTCGCAGAAATCGGTAAAAAGTACTAAAAAATAAAGACAAACTAAGCACCAAACCGGAGAGCATGGAGCCGCTGCACGCACGGGCGCCGCCATCTCGTTCAGAGCCATCAGCGCTCTGAACGACAACCGGGACTAAACAGGACAAACACTCACTATGTGCAATATCTAAATGTGCAATAACAAATGTACTGTATTTCTCTCACCTCATGCACTGATCACTTTAAATCCTACCGGAATTTTATGTCACATCTACCTGCATTTTCTTATATTATTATGTTGTACTACGCACCGAACGGGGCAGTGCTCCTAATCTCTTTGTATATCCACTATGCAAAGACAATAAAGGCTTTCTATTCTATTCTATTCTGAAGACGCGACCTCTGAAATGTCGCTTATTTGCATCTGTGTGAGAAAATGGAAGCAGAGCATAAAGTGTTATTTCTCCACACGGAGGTCCGGTGGCTGGCCCGTGTTATGAGCGACTAGAGGAACTTAAAATCTTTCTGACAAACGAGAGGTCCGATTATTCAAAGCTGCTTGCCAACGTTGAGTGCTGTGCAAAGCTGGCGTACCTGGCTGATATATTTCATCAACTGAATGTCATCATCATCACCTAAGTCAGCGGTTCTCAAATGGTGGGGCGCGCCCCCTAGGGGGGCACGGTGCGATGGCAGGGGGGGCGCCTGTGACCGCGGAGAAAAATTTTTTTTTGCCTTACGAGATTAAAGTGTAATTGCACATCCACTCCAGTAGTTGGCAGTGGCGCCCTGATTGTCAGAGTGCACGCAGGAAATATTAGCAGAAGAAGAGCGGTTGTAAACAATCTACGGTGGGAGAAGAAGACCTGCCTTCCTCATTTTGCTAAAAGCACAATTATTTTTTCATTTTGGTTTTATAGGTTAAAGTGTTTTATATTTTGTGCTCCCTAGTTAATGTTGCTGATCAATTTTAATTTATTATTATTTATTGATGTTATTTAATTTAATTTATTATTTAATTGTATAAATTGTAGTTTAAGGATTAAAATGTCAGGCAAATTGATGCCCTTCAAATATTTTCTGTTGCAGACTAAAAAAAAGGTAATAAAGTTATTCTTTGTTGTAAGTTTATATATATTTCTTTGTATGTTAATAAGGATGCGAAATGTTTTTTTCTTCCTAGGGGGGGCGCGACAGAAAATAATTGAGAAGCACTGACCTAACTGAACACACGGATGCAAGGCCGAAATGAAAACCTGCTTACAAGCATTGATAAAATGAATGGATTCCATTTAAAGGTGCAGCTCGGGCAACGACATGTGCAGCGTGGCAACCTTGAGATGTTCCCACTCACCGAGAAACTGCATGATGGGAACGCTGCTGCAATGAGCAAGGTGATTTGCACACATTTGAAAACTCTTGAGGAGAAGTTGTCATTTTATTTCTATTCAGCCTCCACAGAATGCCTTGACTGGTTTAGGAACCCACACAGCTCAGCATCCGGTGCTGGAAAGGACCTGACTTCAAAGGAGCAAGAGGAACTCACTGAACTGAAACAAGATGGTGGTCTAAAGCTGAACTTTGCCGATCTTCCTTTGGACAGTTTCTGGTTATCTGTTGCCAAGGAGTTCCCCGTTCTAGCCAACAAAGCTATTCTGACATTGCTCCCGTTTTCAACCACATATCTGTGTGAGCTGAGCTTCTCAAGCTCGACGGCGATAAAAACTAAAAACAGAGACTGAGAGCGGTTGAGGAAGAGCTTCGTGTGTGTCTTTCTACAATTACTGCAGGATATCCATTTTGTGTTCATCGAAACAGCCCCTAGGTTTCCCACTAAGCATAAATACATATTTAAAAAAAACTGTATCAGTAACTATGTGTATTATAATAAGTCATCTAATCTAATATGTACTTTGTTAGAGTGTCATTTTGTGTCATTTTGGATTTTTGGTGTGCCCCAGGAATTTGTAAATGTAAAAAATGTGCCACGGATCAAAAAAGGTTGGGAAATACTGCTCTAGCATATGTTTGTCAAGTTTGTTTTCCTACTCTGAGAAGCTCATCTTAATGACAGCGCACACAGATTTATATAGTACCTTTGTTACAACTCTGTACATGATGAAGGTTTCTATGGCGGAGACTTGGCTCTCTGGATGATCAACTGTAATGACGAGGTCTTTGATGTTGACATCCTGCTGCTGCTCCTCTTCCTCATTGAGTCTGTACTGGTTGATAATTGAGATGGGGGAGTTTGGACTTCCTTCTGCCAGGGATTTGTTCTGAAGGGATGAGATAATAATAATCTCAAAGTGTGTACAGTATGCCGTATGAAACGCCTGCCCGATCTGCTCCCGATGTGTTAAAGTGACAACACTGGATCAGCCCTCTAGATAATACAGTTCACATTTACACAAGATTAACTAGGCTTGTGCATGGGTATCTCCACTTGTCCAAATATGTATTTACATACTCTAAACCAGGTCCACATAGGCAGGTTTACAGGTTTGAAGTTGAAGAAAGAAGAGAATAACGACATCAGAGTGTTGCTCAGTTAATTCTCTCAGAGTCTGACCTTTTTGCCCCTAATCAAGGAAAAGAGGAACCTTTTGGCCATTTATTACAAGCATATTCCTTATTACCGACACTTCACAGTGACAAATACATTGAGAAAAATATATTGGAACATGTTTCAAAATTTGTTTGAGTATTCATGAAAAAAAATGCAAATTACTTAACAATGAGGTAAGGTTGATGGATAGCAACCAAAACATTAGACGCAGCTCACTGGTAAGGGGCTACGGCAAGCTATTTTTAGAAGGGCTCACGGGCGACTCACAAATTCTTTGCGGGCGCATTGGCGTCCACGGGTGGCGCATAGGTGACCCCTGCTTTAAACGGACCCATTGGAGATATGACAGATTGAAATTAATACACTTCAACAAATCCAGTAATCTGGGACTAGTAGATGACTTCACTCTGGACCTGCAACGGAGCCTCGGTCTACTGCAGAGGCTACACCCGGCGACCTGCGACAGCTTAGCCCACCAGCGGAGCAGGCGGAAGCGGTGCGGGAGGAAACGTAAGCGAGGAGGTCATGCGGGCCTAGCAGCTAAGGCTAAGGCTAACGTAGGAAAGACGCCGCTTCCATCCATCCTGCTTTCCAACCTCCGTTCCCTGGAAAACAAACTGGACTACCTGAAGCTGGACTTAACTTTGAACCGGGAAATGAGGAAGTGCTGCGCCATAATCCTCATGGAGACATGGCTAACTCAGTCAGTGCCGGATGACGCCGTTAGCATGGCGGGGCTAGCAACATTCCGGGCGGAAAGAAGCAGCTCTCTCACCCTGTTCCTTTTTACCTCTGGTAGACCCTTCCTTTTTACCTCTGGTAGACCCTTCCTTATTGCCTCTGCTGCAGACTGTTCCTTATTGCCTCTGGTAGACCCTTCCTTATTGCCTCTGGTGTAGACTGTTCCTTATTACCTCTAGTAGACTCTTCCTTATTAAAGTAATAATATTACTTATTCCCAGGGACGAGTAGTGTAATGAGTTACTTTTGCATTTTGAGTAATAATATTACATTTACTTTTTTTTCAAAAGTATTATATTGTGGTGACCACTTAGAATAGGTCTCTCACCCAAGAGGCTCATGGGTAATGGGTGTGGTGTTGCGCCCATAATGTTTTGGCGCTCAGTTTGCATTCAGTCTGTCGTTGGCACCTGAAGAGTAAAGAGCTAATCCACCTTCATATCTGAGTCATTCCTCATCCTGCCACAATATTACTATATTCACTCCGACCGGATATGGAAATGATTCATCCTCGTCTGTTTTTAAGGTCGGTGGCGTAAACTCGATCCATTCCGTTCGGACGGTCGCTCGCACCACGGAGGCAGACTGTCTCTTTGTTAAAATCAAAACATCAGCACAAGTGTGTAGGTATGTCTCCGCCCTTCAGAACGTAACCCGGTCAATGATTGGCTAACAATACGACAGACAGAAGTGACAGCCAATCGGATCACGGGAAAGTCTACCGAACTTGCTAGTAGAAATATCAAGGCTATTTAGTACGAAGGAATGAAACGTATTCACATACGGTTAATATAATATAACTATTAAACCATTGGTTTAGTCGTCAGCAGGTTTCTGCAGGGATTCATGATGATCCTTTGAATCACGTGTCCTGGACGATGGACGTGAAGAAACCGGGAAACCACAACGTTTAAATCGGTACCGTATTAATTTAGCACTGAAATCACAACCTGGAATAAAAAGGGTACAAAAGGCATAAACGAGTCGCTGAGTTTAAGTGTTACCAAATGTTTGTTCTGTGGTTAGTTAGACAGTCACCAGGGCTGCATGCAAAGACAAAGATTAAACTAGTGTGAAATAAAATCTAAAAGACATAATTAGTGCACTTCATCCACAGAATATGGGTCTAATTTATACTTTATATTATGTTCGCATAATGATAATAAAGTATCTTGAATCTTGAATCCACTCTGGTTCCAATAATCCCATATCTATTTTCTCTACAATCAACACACCACTTAAGCCTAAAGACAACACCCCCTCATCTTTCACTGTCACTAAATGCAATAGTTTCCAATCTTTTTTCCAGTCCAGAATTGACAATATTTACAATTCCCTTAATTTCCCCCCAACTCACCCAGTTCTTCCTGATACACCGTTCTCTTGTTCTACTCAGCAACTATTTCACTTCACCCCCATCTCGTCTGTACAGCTCACTCAGTTTCTAACAGCCATTAAAACTCCAACCTGCTCCCTGGATCCCATTCCCTCTCCACTCGTTAAAACTTGTCTCCCCATAATCTCTCCGCTGATCACTAGAATCATAAACTCCTCAATCACTTCTGGCTCTGTTCCACAGTCTCTCAAGCTGGCAGCTATTACCCCAATACTTAAAAAACCTGGTCTTGACCCTGAAAAACTATCAAATTTCCGGCCCATATCCAAAATGTCTAAAATTCTAGAGCGTGTCATAGCTGAACAACTTCAAACCCACCTCAACTCCAACAGTCTGTTTGAACCATTCCAGTCTGGTTTCTGTCCAAACCACAGCACTGAAACAGCATTAATCAAAGTCACCAATGATCTCCTCCTCTCCTCCGACTCCGGCCATCTCAGCATCCTCATCCTTCTGGACCTCACCGCAGCATTTGACACCATCAGCCATTCCATCCTCCTATCCCGCCTCAAGACGACCCTCAACATCACCGGCTCCGCTCCGTCCTGGCTTCAGTCCTACCTCACAAACCGACAACAGTTAATTTATATCAACCACTGCTCCTCCTCTACAGCCCCACTATTACAAGGTGTCCCCCAAGGTTCAGTGCTTGGTCCTCTCCTCTTCATCCTCCCGCTTGGCAACATTATCCGTCGTCATTCCCTCCTTTTCCACTGTTATGCTGATGACATACAACTCTACATTTCCACTAACTCCATAGACTCCAAGGTCCACTCCACAGTCACCAGCTGCTTAACCGACATCAAAACTTGGATGAAATAAAACTTCCTCAAACTGAACAGTGACAAAACAGACATAATCATCATTGGTTCCAAAAACATCACACAATCCACCCAACATCGACAACACCCCCCTCACTCCTTCCCCACTCATCCGCAACCTTGGCATCCTCCTCGATTCTACGCTCTCATTCGAACATCATGTAAGACAAATAACCTGGACTGCATTCTTTCATCTCAAGAACATAGCTCGCCTCCGCCCATCACTCACCTTCTCCGCTGCTGAAACCCTGACCCATGCCTTCATCACATCCAGAATCGACTACTGCAGTAGTACTCTCTATGGTACACCATCAAAAACACTACATCCAAAACTCCGCTGCTCGTCTCCTTACCCACACCCGTTCCCCTTAAAAACCTTCATTGGCTCCCGGTCCCCCACCAAATACAGTTTAAAGTCCTCCTCGTCACTTTCAAAGCGCTCCATAATCTGCCCCCCCCTACCTCCCAGATCTGCTCCACCATCACACCCCATCTCGTTCGTTCTGCTCCGCCGACGCCAACCTCCTGTCCCTCCCCTGTAGGACCAAGCTCCCAACCTGGGGAGACAGAGCCTCCTCCATCGCTGCCCCCACACTCTGGAACACGTTACCACACCCGCTACGAGCCTGCCCGGATCTCATTTCTCATCATTTTCTAACCGCTTATTCCGTTATCGGGTCGCGGGCCAAGCTGGAGCCAATCCCAGCAGTCAATGGGCGAGAGGCGGGGCTACACCCTGGACAAGCCGCCAGTTCATCGCAGGGCAACACAGAGACAGACAACCAGCCACACACACACACACACACACACTCACACCTACGGACAATTTAGTGTCACCAATCAGCCTAAGCTGCATGTTTTTGGAGGTGGGAGGAAGCCGGAGAACCCGGAGAGAACCCACGCAGACACGGGGAGAACCCAGAGAGAACCCACGCAGACACGGGGAGAACATGCAAACTCCTCACAGAAAGGCCACAAGTCAGAGACGAACCTGCGACCATCTTGCTGTGAGGCAACAGTGCTTACCACTGCGCCACCGAGCCGCCTGCCCGGATCTTAACACATTCAAAAACCCATCTGTTTGACATTGCTTTTAATGTATAATTTCACTGTTTGAATTTTATTGATTTTATAACCGTGTAAACCTTTTTATTGTCTGTATTTTCTGTATGTATTTTCTGTTTTTATATTATGTACACTGTAAAGCGTCTTTGATTTTCCAGAAAAGCGCTATATAAATAAAATGCATTATTATTATTATTATTATTACATGAATATTGGAGATGTATTTAAGTTGCAGTATCTGTTTGTATACAGATACTGCAAACAGACAGGGTCCTGGGACAAACAGATACTGCAGTTATGAATACTACTAAACTATTGCGGTCCCTGATACATCCCTCAAACCAGCCCGTATTATAAAAGTACTGCGCTAACATTTGTATTACTGCAGTATTAGGGATGGGTATTGTTCGGCACTAAAACAATACTTCTCTGGCTCATCACGTGACAGTGGCCGTGCAAAGACGCATCGTCCACGTCCCGTCCTCGCTTCGGGACAGGCATCACGTGGAAACGTCATATTCTTCACATCACAACGGTTTTCGGTCTCGGGTCAAATCCACGTAGCAGGAAACGCACGGAAGGCGTGACGCGGCCCCTGACGCGGCCCCTGACGCGGCCCCTGACGCTGCGTGAGTTACCTGACTGAAAACCTCCAGGTCCTCGTCCCCGTCCGGGTCCGGGTCCAGGTCCAGGTCCGGGTCCAACATGTCCGCTCCGCTCATTTCTCCAACTTTCCAGAGGGTCTGATCCGGACCGAGCGTCGAGAGGGCGGCTTTCTGCGCGCGGCGGAAGTTGTTCCTGGAGAACCTTCAAAATAAAAGCCGTGTTTCTGCAGCAGTGATTTAAACCACACCGGATCCGAATGGGCTTCCAAATCAAACGTTTCTGAATCATGTAATTTAATTCACAAATTGGCACTCTCTCAATTAGACGCTTTCTGGGACGTCATCCCAGGATCCTGTCTGGAAATAGCAAATTGTTTCTGGCTCTTTTCTTGTTCTGTTTTTTTGTAAAGTGGGACGCCATGGATTATAAAATAGATTTGGTGTCTGAATTAATGTAACCAAAGGAAGAAAGTACATTCGTAGGAGTCTTTTGCCAGTGACCATTATAACCAGTACTCACTAATAATCACAGATTACATAGTATAAACTTTACTTACTGAAACCGATGCCATTACTTTTGGACACTTCCTGTAATTGCTGCAGTTCTAGGTGAAGCGTTGTAGTCCAGTGTTTCCTGAAGTTTCTTTTCTTTGAGGTGGAGACCTTTATTTTGCTTTGTTTTATCCATATTAACGCTGATTAAAGTCGTTTGGATGATCGGCTCCTCTTCTGCTGCTATTTGGATGCTAGCTGGAAAACCACAGTCTACTACTTCTGTACTTTCTTCTTGTCCCATGAGGGGTCGCCACAGCAACCAAACCCACCACTTCACCCTGTCCTTTGCATTGTCCTCCCCAACACCAGCCACTCTCATGTCCTCCCTCACTACGTCCATGTCTCTTCTCCTGGGTCGTCCTCTAGTCCTGTTCCCTGGCAGTTCCATCCTCAGCATCCTTCTACCGATATAGTCCCTGTCTCTCCTCTGGACATGTCCAAACCATCAAAGTCTGGTCTCTCTGACCGTGTCTCCAAAACGTCTAACCTTCACTGTCCCTCTCATTGTCTCATTTCTAATCCTGTCCAACCTGGTCACTCCCAAGGAGAACCTCAGCATCTTCATCTCCTCCACTTCTAGCTCCGCCTCCTGTCTTTTCCTCAGAGTCACTGTCTCTAAGCCGTCCACCATGGCTGTCCTCACCACTGTCTCTAAGCCGTCCATCATGGCTGTCCTCACCACTGTCTCTAAGCCGTCCATCATGGCTGTCCTCACCACTGTCTCTAAGCCGTCCATCATGTCTGTCCTCACCACTGTCTCTAAGCCGTCCATCATGGCTGTCCTCACCACTGTCTCTAAGCCGTCCATCATGGCTGTCCTCACCACTGTCTAAGCCGTCCATCATGTCTGTCCTCACCACTGTCTCTAAGCCGTCCATCATGGCTGTCCTCACCACTGTCTCTGAGCCGTCCATCATGGCTGTCCTCACCACTGTCTCTAAGCCGTCCATCATGTCTGTCCTCACCACTGTCTCTAAGCCGTCCATCATGGCTGTCCTCACCACTGTCTCTAAGCCGTCCATCATGGCTGTCCTCACCACTGTCTCTCAGCCGTCCATCATGGCTGTCCTCACCACTGTCTCTAAGCCGTCCATCATGGTTGTCCTCACCACTGTCTCTAAGCCGTCCATCATGGCTGTCCTCACCACTGTCTCTAAGCCGTCCATCATGGCTGTCCTCACCACTGTCTCTAAGCCGTCCATCATGGCTGTCCTCACCACTGTCTCTAAGCCGTCCATCATGGCTGTCCTCACCACTGTCTCTAAGCCGTCCATCATGGTTGTCCTCACCACTGTCTCTAAGCCGTCCATCATGGCTGTCCTCACCACTGTCTCTAAGCGTCCATCATGGCTGTCCTCACCACTGTCTCTAAGCCGTCCATCATGGCTGTCCTCACCACTGTCTCTAAGCCGTCCATCATGGCTGTCCTCACCACCGTCTCTAAGCCGTCCATCATGGCTGTCCTCACCACTGTCTCTAAGCCGTCCATCATGGCTGTCCTCACCACTGTCTCTAAGCCGTCCATCATGGCTGTCCTCACCACTGTCTCTAAGCATCCATCATGGCTGTCCTCACCACTGTCTCTAAGCCGTCCATCATGGCTGTCCTCACCACTGTCTCTAAGCCGTCCATCATGGCTGTCCTCACCACTGTCTCTAAGCCGTCCATCATGGCTGTCCTCACCACCGTCTCTAAGCCGTCCATCATGGCTGTCCTCACCATGCGACGTCAGCTGCAGTCCAACACTTAGCAATGTCGCTGTAGAACAGTGGTTCTCAAATGGTGGGGCGCGCCCCCCTAGGGGGGCACGGTGCGATGTCAGGGGGGGCGCCTGTGACCGCAGAGAAAATGTTTTGTTTGCCTTACGAGAGTAAAGTGTAATTGCACATCCACTCCAGTAGTTGGCAGTGGCGCCCTGATTGTCAGAGTGCGCGCAGGAAATATTAGCAGAAGAAGAGCGGTTGTAAACAATCCGGTGGGAGAAGAAGAAAGACCTGACTTCCTCATTTTCGGTTGCAGACTTAAAAAAATGTTAATAAAGTTATTATTTGTTGTAAGTTAATCTATATTTCTTTCTTTTTCATATTTCTTTGTATGTTAATAAGGATACAAGAGTGTTTTATTTTGTCGGGGGGGGGGCGCGAAATGTTTTTTTCTTCCTAGGGGGGGCGCGACAGAAAATAATTGAGAAGCACTGCTGTAGAAGCACATGTCCAGGCCACGTAACAGAGTTCACCGATCGCCCGTGAGATACGCAACCAACGAGACTTCCCGTGTTAACCGTTAACCGGCACTAATAATTATCACTCCTTGCAGAACAATACTTCCTCACATGTGTAGCATTTAAGCCCTGATATTATTATTAAGTACTTGGGCCCAAGTAATTCCTTGGAGAAAAATAGGCTTATTGTACACATAGTAATATTATCTAGTTTTCAGACCCTAATAATCTTGTTGTTCTGCCACTTCAGAGGGATCCTACTGCTAATCATTTGAGAAACAATTGGCTCCTTGTGTTGCGGACTGGTGCGAGGGGACCCCAGGGAACAGAGGACGGAGACGGAGTGGACGTTGACTTTATGTTTTACTGGCATATGTCCATCAGAAAACACAATATCCTGGAGCCGCACACAGGATTTGCGGGGCGGCTGGAGCCCAACGAAAATATCTATTTAACAAAAAAGAAAAACCAAAAAGCCAGCTCTAATAATAATCGTTAACAAAAAGAAAACGCTACGCACGACCTGGGCGCATGGATCAGCTGCGGTCAGCAAGGCGAGGCGAGACACGGGGACGGGGAGCGGCAGAAAGACGTTCTGTACGTAGAGACGCGATCCAAAGAATAGTCCGACAGGGAACGGCGGGCGGAGCAGGGATTATGAGGGCTGGTGGTAATCTGCCTCAATCTGCCTCAGGTGTGTCCGGGGTGACCGCAGCCAATCCGCACGTCGCAGGTCCTGGAGCGAGAAGCAGAAACAGGTGTGCGTGATAAGGCAACATGACAAGCGTAGCAACATGACCCTCACACCTTGCATGTTCATTGCCGGGAGGCTGTTGGCTCCCGGCACTTTGGTGCCTAGTAATAAGGAACAAGGCAACAACAATCGGGTCGAAAACTCCGGCAGTACAAATGGAAATTAAGATCATTCCCAGAGCGACAGCACGGCCTCTGCACTGTCAGTGTTCAGGCGCTAATAAACCGAGAACTCTTCACGCTGTTAGTCCTCAGGGGTTAGTAAACAACCCAATGACGATCGGGTCATTTCCAGGTTTCCCGTGGGACAGTCAGACCAAAGTGGCGACGCACAGAGTGAGCAGATGACTGATTAGAAATCAAGCTTCCTTTTGTGTGGGACTGCTCAGGAGGTTGACCTGCAGAGAATCAACCAGAAGGTGTCACTCGGACCCGGGGAGAACATGCACACACGGAGCAGCACAGCCTGCTTTTTCCTGAACATGTGGACCTTCAGAAATACTAAACCACAAGACATAAATCAATCATTGGGGGGAGGGGTCGTGTGAGCAGTGAAACCATGTCAACTCTGTTTGGACTCTTTAGCATTCAATGTGAGCTCTTCTAACGGTTTGTGTTTGGACCTCTGGCAAGGACCAAACCAACGGCAACATGTTTTTGTTGCCGTTGGTTTGTCTGTTAGCAAGATAACTCAAAAGGTTCTGGAAGGCTCTTGATGAAAACTTCGGCAAATGTTGGGAATGTTCCCAGATTATTCCAGATTATTACATTTTGGTGCTGATCCAGAAGAGATCCTGGATTCTGGATCACTTTGACCTTTTCTGTAGACTTCAACGGAGCTTAAAATGTGTTCCAAAGTACAAAAAAAACGTATTTATCAAACGTGCAGATGCCGGTCGTATGCACTCATCTGTGCAGGTCTATGAACACCCCCCCTGCACATCACCTGTTCCACATCCTCCCCTCGGGTGGGAGATGCAGTGTCACGGACCAAGGCAGGTAAGAACCCAAATGCACGACAGTAGAGTGGGAATCCAAAAACAGAGCTTTATTTCTAAGTACCAGGGAGTCAGTCCAGATCAGCAGACAAAGCAGGGCAGGGGCAGGCACAGAGACAGTTCCAGGGATCAGGGAAAGGTCATAAACCAGGCAGTCAGGACAATCAGGAAGACAAATCCCAAGGCGCAGGCGAGTAGACAGAATCCAGGAATTGCAGGAGGACCTGAGAAGACAGAGGGGAGTTAGTGTGGAAATGACACAGGCCCGCCTCAAGCTGTGGCATGCAGGTCTATTAAGGTCCGGACGGCCAGACTGACAAACAGTTTCTCTCCTCAGGCGGTCTGGCTGGTGAACAACCCCCGGCCCCGGCGCTACCTCTGTTACGCCTCACTGGAATACACACAGAGGAATAACCCCTCGAGATGGTCCATCTCGTTTTCGAAGGGTCCTCATTTTTCAATCAACTAAATAAACAGCAATTAAATACATTTACAAACAATACACAAATTTACAAACATTTCAAATGTACAAATACATTCACTCGTGCATGCAAGACTCCAGTTTGCCCACCCGTCCCACACACAATACACAAAGGTGTCACACTTTGAGGCGGGCCGGTGTCATTCCCCCACGAACTCTCCCTGTCTTCTCCTCACCTGTGCTCCTGCCATCACCTGCATCACATCAGTCATCAGCCCGGACTCTACATATACTCTGCTCAGACACCACACCCCTGCCAGATTGTCAGTGATGTTTCCTACTTTCCAGCCGTTCAGACTGACCTCCCGTGTACCGACCCTGCCTGATTCCTGGACTCTGCCTCTTTGCCTGCCCCTTGGGTTCTGTCTGCTTGTCTGTTTGGATTTCCTGGTTTGTGACCCCTGCCTGTTTTTTGGACCTTCCCTTTGCCTGCCCCTTCGGATCTGTCGTGCGTTTGGGTTTTTTCCTGCCTCGGTCCGTGACACAAAGGTGGTGGGGAGTGGACCATACGTCCAGTCGGTCGGTGCCTTGTACTGAAAAGAACTTTGTCCAAGTTATAAAAGGCATCAAATGGGACCATGGGAACTCCTCGTGCAAAAGACTTGTGAAAAGGACTGTCAAAGGTCCAAGTGTTTGCTTCTGTATTTTAAATATGCAGAGCATTTGCATAAAGAGATGCATGGAGTCACAGCCCTAGCTTCCACTGTGCTTTTTGTCTCCTCCCCTGTGTGTCTGTTGCAGGTGGCAGAGGCGGGGCCCAGTGAGGGAGTTGTGGCACACCTGTTCCTCATTCCCTCGCCCCCCTGCTTTATGAAGGCCCGGCTCCTGGCTCATTCCTCCGGTTGCTGCCAGCTTCTGTTTTGCATGTGGCAACGCCAGGTTGAATCTCAAGCTCTTTCTCTTTTGCCAGTTTTACCTGCTTCATCTGCTGCCCTCTTGCCCCCGCTCGCAGGATCACCCTCCTTGTGTATTTCCTCTCTGTTGTCCCCGGATCCAGGCCCCCATCCCCCGTAGTATCACAATTCCTTCCGTGTTCACTTGTCTTTGTGCTTTTATTAGGGTTTTCCTAACCCTCTCCCGGTTCTTGTTCTCCGTTGTGGGTGCGTATTCACTAAGGAGGATTTGGGTCAAGATTAAGACATTTATATAATATGCAGATCAGTACAAGTTAGCTCAGATATCAGCGCTGAGATTCCAACACAGCTCTCGTGCCCGCGCTTCGTTGGAATGAAGATGCTTCCTGCTTCGTCCCCAAGTCAGCCCGTCCCCTGAAGGCCGGAATTTGCCCCGGCCGATCTAAGCCCATGTTTATCTGCGTCATTATGTGTCGTCACCAGATGAGGCGTTCAAGTGAATCAGTAATAATAACACAAACATAAATGTGGTGCTCCCTGTTGTGATGTCGGCGTGTAATCAGGTTGTGGAATCCCATCTAATATGGAAATTCCCGACACTTTGTTCAGGGGTCATGCTATTTTGAACCGTGACAGGACTACCCGGGGGCAGTGCGTCAGAAGCTGGGGGCACATGGCGACCTCATCATTGAGTCTCACCGGTAACTTCCTCATCTGCCAGATGGAACAGGTCATTCCTCGCGTGTCCCAGGCTTCATCAGCTGCTTCTCCAGTCCCTCCTTTGGTTCCACCGGTTCCCCGTCTTCAACCCAGAGCGCCCCCATATCCCCACGCCAGACAGATGCTCTGTGGCTGCTTTTTTGCCCCAGTGTTCACTGGTGTGACCTGCAGGTCCCTGACCCTAAACCGAAGTACTTGTTTAACGATGACTCGGAACTACGACGGGCGGTTAGCGTTAAGGAATCGCTGTTACGAGCGGAATGCAATGGCTGCGGCATTGTGAGTGTGCACGTGCACAGTATGAATCGAAAGCGCACGTGCACATTGCAGCAAGGTGTTTTCACTGATTCTAAAGCTGTGATGCTTCGTCCCTTGAGCAGCAACATTTTACTGGCGGATCACTTGTTATTCCAAGTGATCAGAAGCTGATCACTACTTGAGCTTCAGCCGCTCTCTGTCCTACTGGAACAATTAATTCAGCACATGCGCCATGTTCCACTTTGTTCCACTTTGGGGAATTTGCAATTCAAAACAATGCAAGTGTTGTCTGAGCCGAATACTGATGAGCAGGGGAGCCGGTGCAGCTCGCGTATGCATCTAACAGGATGGGGGGGGGGGGTCAAATCCAAATGTTAATTTGATTGCGTGTTTAGACATTGTGTGTGTATTAATTGTTTCCTCGTAGGGAACATGCAAACCGTGTGCGTGCTGTTTGTCTTGGTCTCCTGCCTTTCAGATTAGCAGCTTCTGTAATGGCTCTACAAAGGTCAGGCTATTTCAGTGGGCGGGCTGCGGTGTTTAAAGGTCGCCACGCTATTGCATTGTCTCCCAGCCAGTTCATGCCAGCTTGTCTGTCTGCCTGATTGAAATAAAGCTTCACCTGCTCTAAAGCACTGCATGGTTCTTGATGTATTAGTTACTGAAAGCTGCGGCATGACGTGAGACGGCTATGGCACTCGAGCGTTGTGTGAGAGGCGCCTCCTGATGTCTGGCTTCGCCCACCGTCTCAGGAAGTCATGACAAATCAGGGATTAAGAAGTGAAAGTTAAAGATGAACATCGGTTAAAAGATAACAAATGCTTAGAGACAGTGGTGAGGACAGACATGATGGACGGCTTAGAGACAGTGGTGAGGACAAACATGATGGACGGTTTAGAGACAGTGGTGAGGACAGCCATGATGGACGGCTTAGAGACAGTGGTGAGGACAGCCATGATGGACGGCTCAGAGACAGTGGTGAGGACAGCCATGATGGACGGCTTAGAGACAGTGGTGAGGACAGCCATGATGGACGGCTCAGAGACAGTGTTGAGGACAGCCATGATGGACGGCTCAGAGACAGTGGTGAGGACAGACATGATGGACGGCTGAGAGACAGTGGTGAGGACAGCCATGATGGACGGCTCAGAGACAGTGGTGAGGACAGCCATGATGGACGGCTTAGAGACAGTGGTGAGGACAGCCATGATGGACGGCTTAGAGACGGTGGTGAGGACAGCCATGATGGACGGCTCAGAGACAGTGGTGAGGACAGCCATGATGGACGGCTTAGAGACGGTGGTGAGGACAGACATGATGGACGGCTCAGAGACAGTGGTGAGGACAGACATGATGGACGGCTCAGAGACAGTGGTGAGGACAGCCATGATGGACGGCTTAGAGACAGTGGCTCTGAGGAAAAGACAGGAGGCAAAGGACAGGGTGAAGTGGGGAAGGTGAGGTTGCTGTGGCGACCCCTCACGGGACAAGCAGCTATATTTTTTTAAGTAAAGCCCCTCAATTGTTTTACTCCTGATATTTAAAGGTGTCCTCAGTCATCATTTCTGGACTTTGACTGGGGGGCTTTGATCAGATCAGCACAGTGCCTCTTTATCGAGCGGACATACCACCTCTGAACACCAGGGGGCAGCATGCTACCATGAAACACAGCCGCACCTCAGCTCCTTTGTCTTCTCGAAATGGAAAGAAGGTGGCTGTGGAATCCGTGAGATTGAGGACGGACAGCTGGACCGTAAACGTGGCCGTTCTCTTGCTCCCCTGAAGGAAAGCTGCTTTAAAATGTCTTTTCTGTTCTCTCCACCAAATCGGCTCCAACATCTTCATCGTTGGGTTGCTTTGCATCATCGTCAGGAACAAGGTCGTCTGGCGTTCATCTGCCTTTCATGTTACGTCCTACTTTCATAAAGAAGGTCGGGCGTCCGATAGAAACTGCATCTCTCTCTCTCTCTCTCTCTGTGTGACTTAAATCAGTACAAGGCTTATTGCTTTGATTCCCCCCCCCCCCCCCCTCCTGATTTAAAGACA